>NW_008751923.1:172348-172914 GCF_000715545.1 Opisthorchis viverrini | reverse complement strand
AATTAAATAAATAAATAAATAAATAAATAAATAAATAAATAAATAATAAAATGGACTTTCAGTTGTTACCCAGAGTTATCCGCATTCGATCTGATTCCGAACTCTAAAGGAAAAACACTAATTGGAACCAATGAAGATTCATCTTAGTTGTAATTTGCGTTAGTTTGTTTTATAAATGCAGCTGATTTCCGTAATTTTTAGTAGGACAATTCTTGAAGATTGGTCTACTCACTTGACTTGGGGACATCATGGCATTGTACAGGATTGGAACATACCGGTCGATAAGTTTTATCGATCCAGACAATGTAAACACTACTTGTTCCACGATCTGAGCGAAGTAAACAATAAGGATGGCGGTAGATCAAATAAAATAGACTTCTTATTTTGAAAAAAAACGTAGATCAAAATAGACTTCTTATTTTGAAAAAAAACAAATATTTACAGGACGATAATGCAAGAAATTACAAATTGAATTTACGTGCTCTCTCTCTGGACATTTTGAAGATGATAACGACAAAGGATGGAGATAATTAGCAGTTTCTTACGATTTCTAAAAACCCACCTGT
>NW_008751923.1:150472-172326 GCF_000715545.1 Opisthorchis viverrini | reverse complement strand
CATCTATGGCGATTTCATCCTTGTTTAGTTGAGTTACTAGCAAATTCTACTAGGATTGTAATTTTTCTTTACACTAATCATTAGTTCGGTTCGGTTGTTACCTAGAGGTAATGCTGTCATGCCATTATCCTGTATTAAGATATTTCGAGCCGTTCTTTGACTGGCATGTAACTCAACAAATCTTAAGGACACTCAAACAAGTTGAAGATATTTCTCGGCTAACTTGAATTTGAGTTCAGGATGGGTTCCTCTGTTATCCAACTTGGGATGGAGATCCGTAACATGTGGTTTTTTATGCAGAACTATTTAATTTCCAAGAACGATACATCCGTTTTTTCACCAACATCTACTATTGTCGTCCTGATAGCCGTAATGACCTCATATTTTTCCCTTTTTTACAACCGCATGTCGCAGCGGTTATTTTAAACACCATGTGATTTCCTCAAATCACCATCTTCAAGTAAATTTAGCAACATGATAAAGCATCTCGAAAACAGGAGGAACTATTAAATATTTTAAGCACCTTCAAAACATTTTTTTCGAAAATCGTCAATAAGAATCTTATAGTGCTTCAAAAGGTCATTTTCCACTTTAGAGTTTGTACTTTTTATGGTCTTTAATCTTTTTCAAAGTTAGAAGTGTCTTGCCAAATCCAGATATCCCTAGACAATTGGGTTTAAAAAGGCTCTTGAGTTCGGGTTAGGCAAAATCTCACTAGCTATCACGATGAAGACTAAACGATTTCATTCTTGTATACATTTGTAATGTACTACTCATAAGGTTGCTGAATATCCGTCGACAGCCCACGACCGGTTTCACCCTTCCAGTTCGGGCTCATCAGGTAGGCGTAGTCCCCGGATTTCCGTCAACCCTAGGTTCTACTTGAAACCAAATTGCACGAAATTAGCGAAATACACTCATTTGCAAACTAATTCGTTTTTTTTTGAGAGAGGGACTCACCTGAAACAGAGCTGAATCTCTCGTTTGTGATGTTTTCAGGCAACTATAAAAAACAAACTTGTTTGCAAATGAGTGCGTATTCGCTGATTCCGTGCAATTCGCTTTCAAGTGGAACATAAGGCTGACGGAAACTCTGGGACTGCGCCTACCTAATGAGTCCCAAGAAGGGCGAAACCGGTCATGGGCTGTCGACGGATTTTCAGCAACCTTATGAGTAGTACATTACAAATGTATACAAGAATGAAATCGTTTAGTCTTCATCGTGATAGCTAGTGAGATTTTGCCTAACCCGAACTCAAGAGCCTTTTTAAACCCAATTGTCTAGGGATATCTGGATTTGGCAAGACACTTCTAACTTTGAAAAAGATTAAAGACCATAAAAAGTACAAACTCTAAAGTGGAAAATGACCTTTTGAAGCACTATAAGATTCTTATTGACGATTTTCGAAAAAAATGTTTTGAAGGTGCTTAAAATATTTAATAGTTCCTCCTGTTTTCGAGATGCTTTATCATGTTGCTAAATTTACTTGAAGATGGTGATTTGAGGAAATCACATGGTGTTTAAAATAACCGCTGCGACATGCGGTTGTAAAAAAGGGAAAAATATGAGGTCATTACGGCTATCAGGACGACAATAGTAGATGTTGGTGAAAAAAACGGATGTATCGTTCTTGGAAATTAAATAGTTCTGCATAAAAAACCACATGTTACGGATCTCCATCCCAAGTTGGATAACAGAGGAACCCATCCTGAACTCAAATTCAAGTTAGCCGAGAAATATCTTCAACTTGTTTGAGTGTCCTTAAGATTTGTTGAGTTACATGCCAGTCAAAGAACGGCTCGAAATATCTTAATACAGGATAACGGCATGACAGCATTACCTCTAGGTAACCAAACAACCGAACTAATGATTAGTGTAAAGAAAAATTACAATCCTAGTAGAATTTGCTAGTAACTCAGGACTTTCAGTTGTTACCCAGAGTTATCCGCATTCGATCTGATTCCGAACTCTAAAGGAAAAACACTAATTGGAACCAATGAAGATTCATCTTAGTTGTAATTTGCGTTAGTTTGTTTTATAAATGCAGCTGATTTCCGTAATTTTTAGTAGGACAATTCTTGAAGATTGGTCTACTCACTTGACTTGGGGACATCATGGCATTGTACAGGATTGGAACATACCGGTCGATAAGTTTTATCGATCCAGACAATGTAAACACTACTTGTTCCACGATCTGAGCGAAGTAAACAA
Source organism: Opisthorchis viverrini (assembly GCF_000715545.1). NCBI lineage: Eukaryota > Metazoa > Platyhelminthes > Trematoda > Opisthorchiida > Opisthorchiidae > Opisthorchis > Opisthorchis viverrini. Next base: position 170,114 of record NW_008751923.1, on the reverse strand, counting down.
TAAGGATGGCGGTAGATCAAATAAAATAGACTTCTTATTTTGAAAAAAAAAAACAAATATTTGCAGGACGATAATGCAAGAAATTACAAATTGAATTTACGTGCTCTCTTTCTGGACATTTTGAAGATGATAACGACAAAGGATGGAGATAATTCGCAGTTTCTTACGATTTCTAAAAACCCACCTGTAACATATTTTTTAATGCCATCAGTGTAATCTTAGTTATTCTGGTCTTCCACCACCTGGAAACAACATCTATGGCACTCAGACTTCATCTTTGTTTAGTTGAGTTACTAGCAAATTCTACTAGGATTGTAATTTTTCTTTACACTAATCATTAGTTCGGTTGTTTGGTTACCTAGAGGTAATGCTGTCATGCCGTTATCCTGCATTAAGATATTTCGAGCCGTTCTTTGACTGGCATGTAACTCAACAAATCTTAAGGACACTCAAACAAGTTGAAGATATTTCTCGGCTAACTTGAATTTGAGTTCAGGATGGGTTCCTCTGTTATCCAACTTGGGATGGAGATCCGTAACATGTGGTTTTTTATGCAGAACTATTTAATTTCCAAGAACGATACATCCGTTTTTTCACCAACATCTACTATTGTCGTCCTGATAGCCGTAATGACCTCATATTTTTCCCTTTTTTACAACCGCATGTCGCAGCGGTTATTTTAAACACCATGTGATTTCCTCAAATCACCATCTTTAAGTAAATTTAGCAACATGATAAAGCATCTCGAAAACAGGAGGAACTATTAAATATTTTAAGCACCTTCAAAACATTTTTTTCGAAAATCGTCAATAAGAATCTTATAGTGCTTCAAAAGGTCATTTTCCACTTTAGAGTTTGTACTTTTTATGGTCTTTAATCTTTTTCAAAGTTAGAAGTGTCTTGCCAAATCCAGATATCCCTAGACAATTGGGTTTAAAAAGGCTCTTGAGTTCGGGTTAGGCAAAATCTCACTAGCTATCACGATGAAGACTAAACGATTTCATTCTTGTATACATTTGTAATGTACTACTCATAAGGTTGCTGAATATCCGTCGACAGCCCACGACCGGTTTCACCCTTCCAGTTCGGGCTCATCAGGTAGGCGTAGTCCCCGGATTTCCGTCAACCCTAGGTTCTACTTGAAACCAAATTGCACGAAATTAGCGAAATACACTCATTTGCAAACTAATTCGTTTTTTTTTGAGAGAGGGACTCACCTGAAACAGAGCTGAATCTCTCGTTTGTGATGTTTTCAGGCAACTATAAAAAACAAACTTGTTTGCAAATGAGTGCGTATTCGCTGATTCCGTGCAATTCGCTTTCAAGTGGAACATAAGGCTGACGGAAACTCTGGGACTGCGCCTACCTAATGAGTCCCAAGAAGGGCGAAACCGGTCATGGGCTGTCGACGGATTTTCAGCAACCTTATGAGTAGTACATTACAAATGTATACAAGAATGAAATCGTTTAGTCTTCATCGTGATAGCTAGTGAGATTTTGCCTAACCCGAACTCAAGAGCCTTTTTAAACCCAATTGTCTAGGGATATCTGGATTTGGCAAGACACTTCTAACTTTGAAAAAGATTAAAGACCATAAAAAGTACAAACTCTAAAGTGGAAAATGACCTTTTGAAGCACTATAAGATTCTTATTGACGATTTTCGAAAAAAATGTTTTGAAGGTGCTTAAAATATTTAATAGTTCCTCCTGTTTTCGAGATGCTTTATCATGTTGCTAAATTTACTTAAAGATGGTGATTTGAGGAAATCACATGGTGTTTAAAATAACCGCTGCGACATGCGGTTGTAAAAAAGGGAAAAATATGAGGTCATTACGGCTATCAGGACGACAATAGTATTCTTGCTTTGACTTTCGTTAATCTAAATGAGGATTCTGTCGATTATGTGAAGCTACTTGAGTCCATAGCCAAGCTCCCTTGTGAGATAACTTATGTAGCCTCTCATCAAGCCAATGGGCACATTCAAGTTGAAACCCCCAGCAAGTGGCACTCTTTCTGTTCTCCAGTCTTCTCGGAAAAGTTAAAGATGACTAGCATTAACTCTTATCTGGCTGTATTTGGAGACAGTGGCTTCCCATAAGCATATCGTTTTGTATTCTGAAAAAAGACCGGTTACTCGTTATAGGATTTCACTGCAGAAGGCGTTTGCTTCCCCACATTCGTTCGCATTAGGCGGGTTCTTGTAGGTTTGGGGGGAAGGGAGGACTGTCGGCGACCTTGATTCTGAGCGACCTATCACCATCAACACGTGCAACTCAGTCGCAGCCATTCAGCGGCGACTAAGATATACGTCATGTGATTTTGAAAGGTCACGATGGGGTCGCTTTTGTGTAAACGTAGGAGAATTACAGTAAGCCAATTAATCCTGAACAGGAACATTCCCACTATTATGCAGTGAGGCTTATCTTTTTCCAACCTATGACTCACGCATGGCAGTCGATCGGCAAACTGTCAGTTGCTTCCCCCGTTCTACAACATGGTTGAGTTTGAAGGTCGGCAAACTTATCCCCTAATCAAAATATTGGAAAGTGACTTTAGATGCGATACATCAACATTTGAAGGACCACTCTGAGAATCAACTGAGTCACCTGTATGTTATCACACAACCAAAGTGGCTGTACAAATTTCGCACTACATTTTAGTCGGCGCGATATTCGAGTTTTAGTCCTAACCATTGAGTCAGTAAGGACCCTGCACTACCGGTTTTGCCCGTCCCTGGGCCCAGCAACTGAGCCTAGCTTCCATGTCAAAAATAATTGTCACAAACGTACCATTTTGCTAGAAATTTGAGGTCCAAGGCTGTTTGACGAGCCTCAAGAAGGGCAAGACTGGTGTAATGGTCTGCTCGAACTTTCCTCGGCGTAATTGATGGCATGAAACTCAACCAAGCTGCGTGAGAAAAACGATTTCTCTCTCGACAAACACTGGCTTGTTATAATCACTTGAACCTGCTGCGTTTCTTCCTATGGACTCGGCGAGATTGCGCAGAAGGGTCTGCTACTGATGATGCCCGTATCACACGATTTACCTTACTCTTCTCCGTGGGGAAATGTTAGTTTTTGTTGACGGCGAGGAACTTCCGGCAATCTTAAGTTCTCGTTTACAAAGGTGCAATTCGCTAATGATGCTAGAAGGGTTTCCTGAGAATCAGCATCAAATGCATCCTGTTTAGTGTGGTTTTCCTAGACTTGGGTTTCCCCAAGAGGGAGGTATTCCAAAACAAAAATCATTAGAAACATTTTCCCAAGCAGGTGCGGGCAGAAGCAACGGTCGATTCAAATGTCATGGCAACCACCAGACTCTCCAGAGATTACCGTTCTAGATAAGTGGTACGAGTGAGACGAAACAATGGACAACTTTTTCATAAATGATTAATGCATGACGTGACTTGCGCTGCGTGTGGTCATGATCATCTACTCCTGCAACAGTACGAACTATTTCAGAATGCTACGAGACATTTTGTGTGGACCTATTTCCTCTTTTTGCTGGACAAAGTGGACATCATCCAGAGATTTTCAAGTGACAAACTTGTTTCTTGAACGTTGTTGAGCTTTTTGCTGCACTGCGAATAAGCAGAGAGCAAAGAGATAGCCCAAAGACAGGAAATAACCGGAATAATCGGATAAGTAATTCATTTCGCTCGATGAGAGGTAGCTACGTAAGAGGTACGGGTTCTACTCGAGGAAGTCACTACTCAGTTAGAATTGGGAGTAATGTGTACTGCTACTCTAATTAACGACGCTAGAGTAGACAGTGAACTCACTTGGCAGGAAACAAACAAACCAGTTCGGTTAGTTAGAAAATCCGTAGAGGAGCCATAGTTCATCATTTCCAAAGGTTTGTTCACTGAGCTAGGCAATTTGGTCAAAGACGATTTATGACCAGTCGAGGTGATGTCAACAGTGCATTGTGCGAGGGAAAGTGCATCCAAGTTGGAAGTGGGGTTGGAATTAGCTGCAACCCAGATTAACGTGGTTCATCTGTAGTGTTCATCTCATGAATCTCAAGGCTGATTTGAATCTAAAGCCTGCCAGTTAGTAGGTGAACACTCGACTACATCTGATCAATCGGCCGCGAACTCAGAGGGGAATTAGAAAACCAGTCCTCTGGTCACAAAATGAACATCAGTTGACTCAAAGTTGAGTCCTCAAGTAAGAGTTTGCACACAACCTTTGCGTCCCCGTGGAACGATTGCAGGTACTTCGTAGCTAGTAAACAGGTCTATTAAACTGAATTTGTAGGGGACACCCAATTAAAGTGTTATATCTGCTAATTCGTCAGTCTGTGGTATCTGCTGCTGACCCGCTCCACAAAAGGGAACACAACAGCTTTATTCCGAACAAGCGAGTGAGTGAGAGTGCAATAGTTACAACGGACCCACGCCATTTAAAGGGGACTTTCTGACATTGATCCAGGCTGTCTGATAGGCGTTAGTGAACACCCATCAACATCGATCGTGCCTCTATGAGCTGTTCACATTCGGCCGTGCTTCTGTGGCGTGCCTGAACACTCATCAGGTTTTGCTGAATTGATTGAATGACTGACTGGCCTGGGTGCTTGCCGGCTTTCCCATTGAGTTTTTGGTGGAGCAGTAGGTTCCGGGCGTTCTGAGGTTGCTTTCAATAATCTGACCCTCCTGGTAAATAGTCACAAAAATCCGTACCTCATTTTGGTCATATTTGCCAGATCCTCCTTGACGATAGTGCATGGTAGAAATGATCCATCTTAAGTTCGTTCTAGGGGTTAATTTGAGCACGTGTATTTCAAGATCCACCTCGTGGATGAAGATATTTATGAACTGTCATGACCAAAGGCCCACGATCGACGAGGTTTGGATCGATCTTTCGAGAAAATACTGGAGATTCTGAACGAGAATACTGGAAGTAAGTTATTCATTTAAGTCAAGGATTGGAATAGTCCCCACGCTTCTAATAGATGTTTATCGTGGTCCCCGGATCTTATCCGATGGGCTGACCTGTTCTTATTGTGTCTCAGTATACTGAAGCACAGAGAGTCATGGAGTAGTTAGTACGAACTGTCTGACTGCTATGAGAAAGTTCAATTATTTGGCGTATGGACAGCACGAAAAATAGATAGAAAGCCATTTTAAAGGTAGCCCAATTCTGGCTGGGCAAAAAAGTCATTTGTCACGGGACCAACAACCTGTTAACATCTTGCTGAAAACAACAAGGTGCCCTAAACTGGCTACTCAAAACGCAATACTGAATTTCTTCTATGGGTAATTACTTCTAGGTTGCTAGTCAGTTTGTTTGATTCCAAGTTACATCGGACTCATTTGAGCAGCCTCCTCTAGTCTCGATGTGTGATAATTGAGGTACACAAGTATAATGAAGGGACGCAGTCCAAACGCACTGTCCAAACTCTGAGCATCCAACGACAGTTTTTTAAATTGAAAGATGGCAACTTTTCAGAAAAGTTTTTGCAAACAGGCGGTAGACAGTCAAGGTTGTTTCTGCGAACCAGACAAGAAACAGATTTCCAAGGAAAGTCACACATCGACACACATACATCTGTGTCGCTGTTATTAGAAAGCTGCCTGACAAGGGCAACGCGGAAACGACACGTACAGAAGAAACATGTTATGGAGTACTGATGTCTTGTTCCAGACGGTGGATACTGGGCGTCGACTTGTCTGTCGACGTCCGCACATTGTTAATTAGATAACGTGGAGAACAAGACCAAGCGTCATTCGCAACTGTATGCATGTGTGTATATAGAAAAAAACCTGTGTACTTATTACGGAAGTGGCAGCGTTAAACAAGCACCGCGATCGCTAAGTCCATACCAATCCCATAGGTAGTTTGCAGTCAAAGAATTTTTTGCGGAAAAAACACCGAAAAAGTAGTAAGCTTTATGTGAAAAAACAAGGATGTTTGCCCTTCAAATTGACGCCTTCGATGAGAAAAATGTAAGCTATATCGATCAGTGAAGTTAATGGCATTTGTCACGCAAACTGACGCGAGGGATGTATTATCGATTGGAAATAATGGATAGAGTTTGTGGGAAATTTGCATGGGAACAATGCGTCACGCAAGTCGATCATGCCAACTAGGTTCAGAGCTCGGTGAATTCGATTATACTTTGTCCTATCCCGAAGGGATCACACCTCAAGAATGATGAGATGAGTCGGTCAATCGAGGTCGAAATTGTTTTGTGTACTTAGACCATTTAGACGGCCTAAACTCAGTGTTTGAAGAGGACTTGATTGTTGTTTAACATTATGTTGAGGGCGCGGGGGCGCGTGGTTAGAGCGCGGATTCGCTGACTGAAAAGTCCGTGGTTCGAACCCGACCTCTGACTGTCGACTTCCTCTGTCTAGGCTTGGGCAACCTGGCAGTATCTCAGCCATCGTGCTTCCTTCTGGTGTCATGGCAACTAGGCACTGAACAATGTTAAAGGATGTCGGCATAGGAAACGTATAATGGTTCGACTCACTGCACAATTTTACACGTTCACTGAATGTGTAGCGTTAAACTAACAAGAATCACAAAAGGCAAGAGCCTGTCGCTCCAGAAGACATTCGGTTATGAGGACGTTCTTACCTATCATTCATCACTTTACTGTTTGTCACAAGCTGACAGCTTCGTTTTTTTTCTAAATATGCACCCATCAATAACTTGAATCGCTTCCTACGCGTCGTCACATATTGGCCATACTGTCAATATTAGACCCGCCTTTGGGCACTTTGAGATTTCCAGCAAAAGAACCGTTTGTTTATTTGGATCTCATTTGCGAAAACACAAGCTATCTTCAGCCATACTGTCAGTATTAGACCCGCCTTTGGTCACTTTGAGAGTTCCAGCAAAAGAACCGTTTGTTTATTTGAATCTCATTTGCGAAAACACAAGCTATCTTCGGCAAGTGCAGCAATGTGACTACAGATTTGGTTTCCACCGCTAAAATCTCTCGCTTATGGTCTCTTTTGACTGGATATGTTGTACCATGACGCGGCCTGGTTCGTTCATAGAAGAACAATATAAATGAGAGATTTGACTGAGATTCAGGTAAGTCTCGTGAAAACCAGATTGACATGCGAGTGAGTTTAGCTGCTGAATTTCGTGTGTTTTAGGTCGGAGGTGAACAGGGACTGCGAATACCTAATTAGCTCTAAGAACGTTCAAAGATTGTCGAGGCAGTTTCAGTAACCTTACGAGTAGTGTGCTAGGTCTATGCAAAATAATCTATCATGTTTGGTCTTTCTAGAACGTACTCCCATGAAAGGTTTACGGTAACGGAGGAACTAAAGCAAATTTTGGGGCGTGTAGCGGTTCGGAGGTCAACACTTTTCTGTTGTCACTACGATATCCGTGGAGACTCATCGTTTAGTTGCTATGATGGGAATTAGAAACCATTGAAAGGGGTCCGACAAACATTGTGGTCCTTTTTTGAAGGGTACAGTATAAAGTGCGTTTTGAGGAAGGAAATTTACAGCGGAACAGGCGAAGTAGACCGTTCGCTTTCGACCTTGTTGATCTGAATGGTTTTTAGATTCAAACTTTTCGACTTAATGTAATAAACCAATCTAAAGTATAAAATTTTGAAGCATCCACCAAGAGGGGGTTCAGGCGAGCACCGCCCATTTGTTGTCACCAAATTTGTAAGATACGTCATACAAGAGGGAAGCACGCTTTCTTGCATCTGTCTCATACTCGAGAGAGATCGCCACTACGATATTTTATTGAAATCAATAAATTTCTACTTAGATATGACTCCGAATCGGCATGTAAATCGATCAATAACACATCGAATATCCCTAGCCCGCAGGTATTTAAGACATCTCCTATCTTTACTTTTTATATTTATACGAATATATATATCCAAGCGTTTGACGAATTCCCGGAAATCGAAAAGATTCTCAATCGTCGATTATACTCCGGACAAAAATAGGCCTTTCCCTTTCATTAGGGAAATTACCCACAAGGTTGCCTAAATTTCTTCGACAGCCCACGACCGGTTTCACCCTTCCAGTTCGGGTTCATCAGGTAGGCGCAGTCAACCTTATGATCTACTAGAACCCAAATTGGACTGTTTTCGAGAAATACACCTATTTGTAAATCAATTTAGTTTTTACCAGAGACTCAACTGAATCTCCCGTTTATGATATTCTACAACTGAATGTGCTGCACACAGGTCGCCCCATGTTTCAGTTGGCACGATGTTCGAGATATCGCAATATATTTTCATAAAGGAAACTACTCACAAAGTTGCTGAAAACTCTTCGACATGTACATGACTTCCCTTCTTGATATGACCTTACTTATAACATTGAGGAGAAATTCTGGGCGGCTCACTATCGGCATCACTTGGCCTCAACAGATGAGCTCAGTTTCAAAATTCCACCAAAATTATCTTCTATTAGGACATCAGATTCAGTATGTATGGAGATAAAGAGCGTGTTGAAAATTAAGTTGGTGATAACGAGCTACATCTGATTACCTTTGTTAAAGTGTTCTTCCATCCAATTTGACTCCGTTTGCTATAATACTTACCCGATCAATCTACTTTCATTTGTATGACAGGACTTGTAAGGTAGAGGCCCATTAGGCTAGCCTAGTTTTTTGAAATTTGAAGCACTTTATTGGGTACTGGAAAGCAAACTTTGGCTTTGTGTGCGAGTTAACATGGTGATGACAAAAGACTAGACCAGACTAGACTAGACTAGACTTAGTAGAGTGTCACGTTTGTTTGCAAACGCCTTTGGCTTGAGTTCCACTCATCCGGCTACAATACACAATACCGTCAGCGGTCCACACTGGATCTGAAAGTGATGGCTTTAGCATCGCAGGAATGTAGTTTCGGGGATAGCACAATAACGAAAAGACCTTACAACCAAGATGAACCAGGATTCGGTAGAAGCCGGACCTTTAGCTGAAGTTTCACTCAACCGGCTTCAATACACAATACCGTCAGCGGCCCACACTGGATCTGAAGGTGACGGCTTTAGCATCGCAGTAATGTAGTTTCGGGGATAGGACAATAACGAAAAGACCTTACAACCAAGATGAACCAGGATTCGGTAGAAGCCGGAAATTAGAACAGATTTATTTCTAATGTACTACTCATAAGGTCGCTGAAACTTCGTCGACAACCCACGATTGGTTTCGCCCTTCTTGGGGCTAGTCAGGTAAGGGCGGTCCACGAGTTTCCGCCAACCTTATGTTCTACTTGAAACCAAATTGCACGAAATTAGCACTCATTTGCAAACCAATTTGGTTTTCTCCGAGACTCACCTGGAACCCAACTGAATCTTTCGTTCTTGATGAGTCCAGGCAACTGAATGAGCTCAGTCGCTACGATATTCGAGATATCGTGATACATGTATATTTTGTAATATACTGCTCATAAGGTTGCTGAAAATTCATCGACAGCCCACAACCGGTTTCGCCCTTCTTAGGGCTCATCCGGTAGGCGCAGTCTACGAGTTTAGAAAAATCTATATAGGTTAGTGAACGGAACGGGTTTCATTAGGCAGGTGGCTGATCCACACTTTGGGATAACAAAATATTTTCCCCGTCGTTCTTGTAAAAGATGACTTGGTGAATCAAGATGGTTCTATTTGTTCAATCAAACAAATTTTCAAGCAAACGAGACGTACTACCTCATCCTGCGTACATCACCCTTGATTTTGCGGACGGAATCTGCCCATCATCTACCCTTCTGAGTAGATAGTAAAAAAACAACCGGTGAACGCCAGATGTTGTGAGTTACACGATACAAGAGAATGGATTTAGCAGGTGCGTGACACAGTCATACTATCTATTTGAGACACTGTATTTCGCCAGCAGATTTCATCTTTCTTGGAATCCAACAATCCAAAAACAATCATTTGAAATAAACTAGACAGGTAAAGCTGCCACTTGTCACCCCTGATCTGAAATCCGTTGGTTTTCTCGACTGAAACCTGACAAAATTATTTTGGGCCCCTGTGACTCAATCATTCGCTCATAATAAAGAGAGTTGGGTATAATAATAAATGATCGTTCAGCGGTAGCATCCTTTCGGTACCTAGCTGCCATGCCACCCGAAGGAAGCGCGAGGGCTGGGATACTGTCAGGTTATCCAAGCCTAGACAGGAGAAGTTGAGAGACAGAGGTCGGGTTTGAACCATGGACCATCCGTTCAGTAAATTCGCACTCTAACCACTTGGGCCATCTCGACCAAGAAAGTTGGATGGGCGAACAGAATCCACCAAGTGGCCCTCGGTTTCAGTCAGACGATTGATTTTACCACAACATACTAACTTTTGGTCTACTGTCGTTGGCTAACCGGGTGATGTCTTAGAGTTCCTCCGTCAAACTTGAGAGCACCATGAAAAGTGCATTAAGATGAACCATGACCCAAAACAGATTGGTGGTCAACTGAGAGGTGTTCAACAGAAGTGCCCAGAGAACAGAACAACTGTTGTTTCCATGACCTTCCAACCGGGCGAGTAAAGCGCAAGGTAAATTTTCGTAACCATACAAAATGTTCCCAGTTTTATCACTTGCTCACCTATACAACATTAGAGTAAATGAGCCTATTTGATGAGCCCCAAGAAGGGCGAAACCAGCCATCGGCTGTCGAGGAGTTTTTAGCAACCTTATGGGTAGTTTCTTTTATGAGCCGGAAAACAGTTTATCGTTTGCCCGGTCTCATTTTAGTCAACTTGGTATTTGTCCAACGTGTCTGAAAAGATCTAGATGGTGTCGACTAAATTGAGTTAGGTTAAACTAACACCGGGGGCACGTAGCATGATGCATACGTGACTCTGAGCTATGCAACCACCCTATTGATCCTGAAACGTGTCCACTCCCCTGTGAGAGCTGGATTGATTCAGTTTTCATAGGGTTACCATGGTGATCGGTGGTGTGAAAATCACTGGCCATTGGATGGGCGTGATCGAACGTCAGGATTTATCACTAGTTGCTTGTCTGAGCTCCAAAATATGGTTAATCTTAAGGTATGATACAGAATTTACTGTCAGGCTGCAAGTATACGCACCACCTGCTTCCACAACACTAAATGTGACCACTTTTTAAGCACCAAACGCATCTGAGAAAGACCAAGTGACGTACAACCAGACATAAGAGGGCCGCAAGCTATATCCGTTGACGGGAGTATGATATTATCAAATCGAGAGTGACAGTACGGTGATGGGAAATCGTTGAAGTTCAAGGAGAGACATGGGAAGACTGAAAAATGCAAAAAGGGGGAATATTGCCCGACATTTTTGCTATTTCCACCAACGTTTTGATTTCGTGGAACTTGGGAACAGGTAGTGCCGCAGGATACCTCTGAATAGACAGACAACCCACAACAGAGATTCGTCCCGTTCAGGGGCCCACCAGGTTTCCGGTCCCAGCATTCTAAAGAACAATGATGTGGGAAACGATTCAAAACCTCGATAAAAATGTTGGTCTCGACTGGGTTTCGAATCAGTTGAATCCAGCTGATTCTCTCGTTTATAGTGGTCCGCTTCAACTGAATGTGCTGCACCAGACTCTCTCATGTTTCACTTGGTAGATATTCGATATATTGCTATCCATAAGATGAAGCGGATCATTAAAAACCAGAAACCTAACTGCCAAAACGAAATCAGTAAGAAAATGAGAGCATTTGTCAAAATTTGTTCAAGTTTGATTCAAGCAGAACTTAAGTTTGGCCGAAACACGAACGATAGTGTTACTTGGCACCCGAAAAGTATTCACTAAGCTTGGGAGTTCAGAAAACAGCGTATTACAATGAGTCAAGGTTTACTCGTTTTTCGGGTTGATGATGACATATACTATTCCCTCTAAAATCCCAACAAAGCTCTGTCCTTACCTAATGAAGCAACTAAAGACCAACGAAGCAATACGAAGGTTTGTTGACTCATACGGTTGGTACTCACACTTCTTGATTTAAAAGAACTGTTGAACTATCAGTAATACAACTCTCCTGACCCAGACTTAAGGAATCATTTTTCATAAATCTTGGTTTTCAAATTATAAATTATTTCTCTCCAACTAGTATGTCTGGTTCCACCACGGGGGAACTATTTTTCTTTACGTCCGTGGCCGTTTTCTGATGAGTCCACTCATCAAAACATTAAACTTTCCCATTCAAACATGAAGTCTGCTCCTCGAGTCACTTCTCTAAAGTGATGTATCTGTGCACAGTTATTTCGCAGCTGAAAAAATGCTGATTAAAAACACTACTCACTCTAACTAGGATTTTTCTCTTGTCCTATTTTTCCGACGCCCTTAAAAAATTTGCCAGTAGTTTCTAGTTTACGGATATCTTGTTCCTCTATCAGTTCCGATAGGCTATCCCGGATGTGAGCTGCACCGTAAACCCAGTGCATTTGGACAGTGGGGTTTTTTGTTGTTTTCAAGAAATGACCACCTGGGGTGCGTGTTACAGCGACGATACAACATTTGGGTTTATTGGTCTTTCGAGAAAGGCGCGGGGGGGGGGGGAGAGTGCTATTTGGGAGTTGATATTTTGATACACAAATAAAACGCGTGCCATCGGAAACACGATGAAGTTTGTACCAAATAAGTTGCAAGTTTAATTACTTGGGCGATAAAGTTACTAAATCTGGGGACGATCTGATAGCATAGTCCTCACCGTAGGACTTGCTTGTTTTCTCGAAGGCATTTTTGAACAGGAAATATAGGCAAAATTCAGCACGAGATGGCTCAAGTGGTTAGAGCGCAAATCTACTGACCGGAAGGTCCGTGGTTCGAACCCGACCTCTGCCTCTCGACTTCTCCTGTCTCCTGGCTTGGGCAACCTGACAGTATCCCAGCCCTCGTGCTTCCTTCAAGTGGCATGGCAGCTAGGCACCGAAAGGGCACTACAGCTGAACGATAGGCGACATTTCGTGTCTCTTGAAGACTTTGCTCGACAATTTTGAATGACATTCAGCCGAATCATAATTTTACTGTGTGCTTTCGAAGGGGTTGTCCAATGATATGCAAGAATTTATGGGAAGGCATTGACCTCCGTCATGAGAACTTTGGTCACATTATGCAATGCGTAAAACGTATAATAACATATGTATATATATTGTGCATGCATACATATTATAGTACATACATATAATGTATTATATATTGCATTATATATTATATATATTACGGACGACCGTCTTTTCAATGAACAATCTAATCGAATATGATGGCGAAACTAGTTTTAGCAATACTCCGTTAGGTCACACAAAAAGCTTATCAGAATGGGCAGCAGAGCCCTCGATAGCTGACTTGTTTTCGTTTTGCATCCCGGAACCTTCTTTAGTTGGCAGTTGACTGTTTTCAAACCGCAGCGTGATGTGACACCGACCCACCAGCGACTCATTTGTCATCTGTGGCGCAGTTTACTTGAACTATCTGATAAGTTTGGCAGTGGAAATATTCCAGACAGTTGTGGTCTTGTATAGAGGAGAATGTCGGTAGCTCAGGTAGCGTAGATGGTCGTTGGCTTGTTCGCTGAGCTGGGCAATTTGGTTGCCCAGCACAACCACTAACCCAGCGTTACGCACAACTACGCACTGGTGATGTCACCTCGATTGGTGATGAAACGTTTGCAACCCAATTGCCAAATTGCCAAGCTCAGCGAACAAGCCAACGAACAGTTGTGGTCACATGAAACGTGCACTGTCGCGAAAAATGACTATCTTTAATGTGGTACCAGCCTAACCTAATAATGTTAGATCGTTTCCTAAACGCACATGTGCGTTTGTATACTCTTTCGTGATTTTGCGAGTTTATGGGTATATAACCTTCCTGAACATTCCCGAGATTGACTAGGCTGGTGATTCCCAACAAGTCTAAAATGTTAACCAGTTAGAAAGGAGAGAGATCCCAATTGGTACGCAAACATCGTATCTGAGATAACCTCACTGGAAGAGCCAGTCAAGGTCCTCACCACACGGAGGAGATCATCCATTTTTCATTGCAAACCATTAAGAACTGCAAGCATACCGCCTTCCGAACCAGAAATACGGGTATACAACCATTGAAAGTACCTCCCGATAGGAACGTTCAAAGTTGTCGATTCATTTAATTTGGTTGACTATCTCGATCGATTTTTCAGCCTACCGCACACCGGATGTTTTGAGATGTCACGTTGTCTCAACATGCACTGGAGGGAACGTAGCTCTGAAATTGAAAGAAGCAGGATTCACGGTTACTCAGTACCATTCTGGAATCACCCAGAAAAAGTCTATGCGCCGAAGATAGTACCCAAATTCCGGAGTTCACTGAGCTTGGTTCCGTGCACAATTAGTCAGTTGTGAGAGACTTTGCCCGTCATCAACTTTTAAAGTGTCCGAGGCCTATTGCCAACTTTCGTCTAAATGGGAATAGCTGGTGAGGGAACAGCAAACCTTCAGCTGAACATTTAATGCTTACAAGAAGTAGCAATCAAAATATTGATTCCAAAAGCGTTTGTGATCATTATTAAGGCGTCAGGTGGACCAGGCGGAATAGCTCCCACAGTTTGGTACTGACAAATTCACATTAGAAAGTATCATTTTTGTGGATCAGGGACCAACGTCATTCGGCACTTTAAATGTTTTCATTGGCTCATCATCATCATCATATTATCGTTTAAAGGGCATTACAACAAACATAAAAGTACATGTAAGCGATGGATGTAGGAGAATATTGGAAAAAGAGAAGCGTGGTTTGTCTAATTGGACGGATGGTAAACAGCGGTCCGTAGAGGGTTTGACCAGTTTAGGAATCCCAGTGGCTTACGATTTTATTTAGGTCTTGATTCACTTGACTGAAAATCAGTTAGTGCTCTGAATAGATAAGATTTTTTAACGGAGCAACAAAAACTAATTACCCAGAAATGATATCGTTTTTTACATTAGTTAATTTGTTGAGTGAAGGTTTTTTTACAAGAGAATTCAGTAACAAATGTGATTGATGTTGAAACTCTATTTATCCAATTATAGGCGAACATCGTCGCTCAGGCGGACACGGTCATCATCATCGCAGTTCACATCGACATTCATCCGAAGCACGTCCACACACCTTCAGTGAATTCAGCTCACATAGCGAAGGTGGTATTGCAGGCGGTGGTGGAGGTGGAGCAGGTGGATTATCAGGCGGTGAAGGTCACGGCCACTCGTTCGGTGGGCACGATCACGGTGCTGCCACTGCCATGGATGCCACTTTTGTGTGGAAGTTGAGCAAGTTAGGTCGCATCGGTTCCTCGCGTCTGCGGTTTGACGATGATTTTGCCGATCGGCTCAATTATCAATACACTGGAGTTCTCATGTTTCTATTCATTGGACTCATAGGGATTCGGCAATATGTTGGTAAGTACTGATCGGGAGTGGAGCATTAACTATTTCGATCGATTGCTTTTGACCTTCATTTTTCATGTATCACGATGTGACTGCTTGGGAGTCAACTTTCCTCTTCATTACAGATATTCGGTTTGAAAGAAAAGTTGGGGCCACCACACAAGCCCACGTGACTTGGGATAAACAACTTTTTGAACTTGGACACGCTTACTTGAGTAGTGGTGATGGCACTTAATCTGTTCGCCGAGCTTGGCATTTGGCTTGCAAACGTTTCGTCCCCAATCGGCTGACGGTGCCTCCTCGATCAACTGCCATCTGATCAACCACCAGTAAACACACCCGAGCTGCCTATATTTCGACAAATTTACTTGAGTAGTGTTTTAACGAAGGGTATGTCCAGCTGGGCCTTCAGTAATTTGGTGGCTGCCGAACTAACAGAGCGCGAGAAAAGTGAAGCGTGTGGGAGGTTATCTACTTTCTGGTGTGCGATGACCCCAGATTCTGTGAGCAGCCTGACCCTACATCCCAAAGCTTGGAAGTAGGCCCGAAGGCTGGAATTACGCTGATAACTTGCAACATTCAGTGGATGCCTACTAGTATTCGCTGAAAATACTGGAAAACATGGTCACAAATATATCAGCGTCAAAAAGCTTGGAAGACACTTCGAAAGTGTGTCAGCCAATTTCAACAATCGTTGTCGTCCTTGAAAGCAAAACCTTTCTACCGGGGGTAGGCGTTAGAGGGCTTGGACAAGAAGATTTAGCGTCCAACCCTTGTCCAATGTTCGGCGGTTTGAATCGACTGAAAACCAGTGTTATTTTTTCTTGGGAATAATCAGAGTATCTACCAATCAATCTGCAGGAAAACTCGTTTTAATAGCTGTTAGAATAGATGACTGTTATTGTCTTGCTTCGTATGAGTTGATGGAGTTCTTTATAGATCTACTGAGGTTTAACTAAAATCCTCATAAGCGAAGTAGGCACTGAAATGGGTATGGACGAGCTTGGTGGAAGCTCAGCCTTGTACAGGACGGAAACTCGGGGACTGCGCCAACCGACGAGCCCCAAAAAGGGCGAAACCGGTCATGGCTGTCGAACAGTTTTCAGCAACCTTGTGAGTAATGTCCTTTATGAAAATATACTGTGATATCTCGAATATGGTGCCAACTGAATCATGAGGCAGCCTGTAGCAAGCACATTCAGTTGCAGAATATCATAAACACCAGAGATTCAGTTGAGTCTCTCGTGGAAATCAAATTGATTTGCAAGTGAATGTATTTCTCTATAACTTGGTTTTATCTTTTTAGGCTTTGATTTTACCGCGTTCGCTTTCGTACAATGTATAAAGGAACGATTACAAAAGGCGATTTGCTTCTGTCGTGGCTACATGCAAGCATACTGTGGTTGTTTGAAACTCCATGCAGGGGTTTTATCTGCAAGTTCCGAGTGTGCTTTAATAGACTCCTTGACCCGAGGCCTGCTACGAGTTGAGTCTGCCTTGGTTTGGTGCCCTCGAAGACATACGCTTTGTCGATCATTGTAACTCGAATTACCGAGCGGTTTCTCCGCCTGTGGTCTGAGTTCACCCCAGCAGGTGGTACCATGATCACAGGGGAGGCGGTTTGCAGCATACTAGAGTCACTAAGGTTATTGTGTGTGACAAGGGTTGTCCTAGATACTCTGAAAAAAAGATGTTCAGACTGAGGTGGCTGTTGATCTGGCCTGAATCCTCTGAAACCATTCCACCTACCTCTGTGCTCAGTCCCCTGGTCTTACACCTTCTCAGGTTATTTGGTCCCACAGGTTGGTGGCCATACTTCGGTGTCGATCGGCACAGCGAAGCATACAGCAAAAACTCTGGAACGATAGCCAATCAGCAAGCGAGAACCACGCGCATAGTATACGTGAAAATATCAAATGAACGATTAGAGAATGACAGAACAGTTCCACTAAACTAAGCTTCGGTGAAGCAGAGCTGGATACACAAGAACGAGATATTCGGGATGACAAATAGGTGGTCAAAGGCTCGGGACCTAAAGGCAAATGCCTTGAGTTGGTTCTTTCTAGAGTTTTCATCTCCCCGGGTTTCATCTGTACAAAGGATGAATGAAGATGGCTGTCACACCTGATAAAGACATCCTGCTTTAAACCTTGCCGACTCGGGTTCTTGTTACGATACGGAGGAGCTCATTTAGACAGCTTGGTGACAAAAGGCACAGGATACTGCGCGTTCGTGCTTTGTTGAATCACCTGTGAACTAAAGACCGTTGTTTAAATGCACTCGTAGCGTGATTTATTTGCAGCACGTCTTCGGAAACAGAACAGACTCTTTGATTAAAAAAAGCTCGGAACAATATAGAAAAGCAATCAGAACCATTGTGCGTTTATATTCGAACGAATAATACGTGAATGAATCGAGATTTTGTATAGCATGTGGATCCGCTGTTTGTTCAACTGTTCTGGTCTTTTTGTTGGCACCAATAAGAGTGCATGCACATTACTTCACAAGGTACCATATCTCATCTTTAGGGAGCAAAACCGTAGTACCGCTGGCCAAATGGCAGTTATGGTAGCTTTGATGAACAAATCCGGAAGTCTTGTCAAACTGCCGTCGTATAACATAGAATGAGCAACAAAATCGTTGCCTAGGTAACCTGATAAAAACTGACAAACATACCTGTGATATCCGGACGAGATACAGTATTGTATAGTCCCAACTGGTTTTTCTGTTGTTTGGGATAGCTAATGTACTAAGCTCAGGTGCGTATTTTCGTTCTACTAAGCCAATTCGACTATAGTACTAATGGAAGCATGGGGTTCGATTTCACATCAATGATCGAAGTTGAAATTCGTATGGTTCGGTATTGGTGTAAGTCCCAAAAGAGGTTAGGATTGATAATGACAGTGACGGCAAGAATATAAAGAATGAGAGTGCCGAGGTTTTGCTTTTATCTCTCATCAGCGAGACAAGTAAATCTGGTATTTGAACCTTATACATTAGCTGCGGTGATATATACCGATAGGACCTGAGACGAATGCATCTCAGGTGTATAATCAATTGACCGATGGCCTACAAGCTGAGAGCCAAAAGGCTGCCTTATTGATTAACAGTAGACAAACAAATGGCCCAAGCACAGTCTTTAGAATTGTACCACTACCTTTAAACTGTCAATTTCTAAGAGTAAGGAGGGTTGTGTTAGAGATTCTACCGGAAGATCAGTTTGGATAGCCATCCGACCATAGCAGACCTCTTATTGTACACAGCTTCCTTTGTAACACATCAATCAAGCATATCTTGTGAGCCGGACATGTGACCACGTATCCCCTCTTTTTTCCAGACAACAACTGCATAAGTTGGTTGTTTTCTTTTGCGTGATATCCCACGCTTCAGTGTGCTATCTTGTAGGCGAGTAAGCAAAACATTCAGCGGTGGCATTCGGTCGCACACCGCTCTTTCATCGTGAATTCAAATTCAGAATGCGCACTGTTGATTGACAAAATATCTGCACCAACAAAACGAGATCACCCACGTTTTACCGCTTGTGATCCGGCGTACCGGTGGTGTTTGTAGCTGGTCACCAAAGTCCACCAAGGTCATGAATAGTGCATCTGGTTGGTGGCGATCTCTTGATAAAACCACATTCAAACCTGCCTAAAATCTCGAGAAATACACTCACTTGCAGATCAACTGGGTTTTCACGAGAGACTCAACTGAATCTCTCGTTTATGATAGTCTACAACTGATTGTGCTGCACACAGACAGCCTCATGTTTCAGCTGGAACGATATTCGAGATATCGCAGTATATTTTTATAAAGGAAACTACTCACAAGGTTGCTGTCGAAGAATTTTCAGCAACCTTGTGAGTAGATGCATAAAATCTCGTCGAAAAAATATTAACAATAAAAGTACAGCGTCAACTGTCTTCCAAGGTGGGGACAGACGACAAAGTTTTACTGTATGTCTCATGTAAGTGGCCAAAAATGGTTAATTCTCTGATGTAAACGAACACCGATGAATGACAGTGAAGTATGCTGTGAAGATATCAACTTATCTTCCATGATTGCATCTTCGCTAGCAAATTGTTACTTAGACTCATCAGCATGGCGGGCGCACAGCAAACTAAGTGCTTTCAAGTTCACCTTTCAAGTTCCTGTGCCTTAAACCTTTATCAATCTGTTGTGCATCTCTCGAGATTGGTGGAAATCATGTTGAGATCCATCTCATTCAAGAAATTGTCCCCCTGTCTTGACACAGTCATTCTAGTGATTCCACACCAGAAGGGATAGCAGTGAGCTTGAGTCCTGTATATATATATATATATATA
>NW_008751923.1:128992-150324 GCF_000715545.1 Opisthorchis viverrini | reverse complement strand
GCAGGCACGAAAGCGTTGGTTGCGCTGTTGGTTGCGCACTGAAGATGTCTCCTCGAATGGTGACGAAACGTTTGCAAATCAATTGCCAAGCTCGGCGAACAGATCAACAGCCACCTGATCAATTACCAACCAATACACCCGAGCTACCAATATTCCAGAATGTGAGTTCTAATACGACTGAAACTCAAGTTCAGGGCTTTCGTCTTTTGTACAGACTCACAAAAATAAGTGCGCCAGGATACGAAGGGTGAGGCAACTATGAATTATTGATCTGGTGCTCGGTGTGCATTTTTCACGCTGGCCAGAAGCATCACTTGCCAAAAACATGAAGGTTATGTTAGCATTTTTAACTCGTCCAAATCGTTCTTCGTCAGAAGGCTTCCATTTTGTACCTAACATCTGGGACACTGAGAGTAAAATAGAGTAACTTTGAACTTCACGTTCTCCACCTCAGTTTCCTCGGAAAGGGTAAGTAGCTCAAATGTTTAACTTGAGAGATGACTAAAAGTACACCTCTTGCTCAATCTTATCAATTGGGATACCTTCGCAGCGGAATTTAGGTCGGAAAATTCGTATCTAACTAGCCGCGGATGGACACTGATTTCCGCCTGGTAAATGCATGGCTTTTGCTCTCGAGATTGTCCAAAAAAAAGTTTTCTCACCTAGTCAGGAAACTCCGATTTGGCCTGGCGGGCAAAGTCGCTTTTCACCTACTGGCGTTGGGAAACCTTTTTTCTTTGATTTTCAGAATTTTAATCCCATTGCGGAAATATGATTCGACGAATGACATCTAGATGTAGTCCGATTAGGGCCACCCGCTTTTGACATAAAATTTTTAGTGTTACTCGGGGTAAGTGTTCTTAGTAACACGGATATATGAAATGACAACATTAGCCCTCGCAGACTTGTTGGATAGCTAGAGGAACTGATTCAATCTGCACCGTGCTCAGCGCTTTGGAAACTCTAATCGCTCTAAAAATAGCCTCGTCGAAAGCAGAGTTGTTCGAACAACTGTCTGCGGATAATCAGGCCATCAGCCAAAAAAAATCATCCCTAATGCGTTGGGTCACGCCACTGATTTCTAACCGAAACGCCAAGATATTCATCTTCTGCAGTAGACTGTTGGTTGTGTTCGGGCAATTTCGTAGAAAACTGGCGGTCTGCACTTTATTTCTGGAAAATTCAACAGCAGTAAATCAACTGTGTTTGATGACACAATGTTTTGACGCCTTAATTTAGGTATAAAGCAGAATCTGAATTGGCAAATATTTGAAGTAAAAGATGATGAATCCGTTACGTCTGGTCAGGATAGTCCCATAAATTTGACATAAACACACACGGCGACAAACACTGGGGTTTCAAGAGCTGGTTGACAAGGCAACGCATGTGTGAGGCGATGAATAAATACTGACACAACCAAATAAGATTAATCAGTAAATTGGAAAAAGAGATCACAGACATTTAATTGTCCGATGAATTAAAACATTATCTGGGTTGATGGTAGCATGTGTGCCGGGTCGGGCGGTACGTGCAACATGACCAAAGCTAACTCAGATTTCATATAAACTGCTTTTGACAACATACTGCCGGATATCGGAGTCGTATTGTAGTTACTTCGGCGGTAGTTATGCTACGCCGTTGGATCGATACCGGCAGTCTGAGCGGTACTCTGTGGATGACGCAAAACGACTCGCTTGGATTGGTCACGTGATCGAAGTCAGTAACGTTTGACGCAATCGAACATTTGAACCCGAAAAAGAAACCTCGAACCAAGGTCGTAGCCGAAAACGTGCCTTGTGGTAATTGACATAAGAACCTAGTGACTTCATCCGTCAACAGGCGGTCTATAACGGGTGAGCTACGGTAGATTGACTTTTTGTATCAACAGTTACGTGTCATCAAGCAAACGATTCGGTGCATATGTGTTTGCCTTCAGTGGCCTCTGGCCCAGCCTGGCTCGCCCATCAAAGTCAGTCAGCCAGCACGTACCATCATGTGTGGCTAAGTTGATAGGTCAAAATGCTCCAACAGGCATGTCCGATTATGTCCAATGGAAGTTGTGGACAAAACTCGTGACAGAATTCACAAGCTGACGGCAGAGGCATTTCAACCACAAGAAGATGGCGCTTTTGTATAGGCGGAACTAATCAATATGACATACCACACAGCATCGCCCGGTATTTGAAACGGAGTAGGCCGGATTCGGTTAGGCTTTCCGGATAACAGTGTGACGGTGGCCGTTGTAAATACATTGGTTTTCAGTGGACCCTCACCGTAACAAGTCAATTTTTAGCTTTATTGATTAAGAAAGATGGGTACGACGACTGGTGATATCAGTTTCTACGATAACAGCATCAAGCTGAAGCCACTTGCCTGTCCTTGAGAGGTGGTGTTAGCTCGTGGAGGAATTAAATTTAGAAACAATCATTCTAGGAAGAATTTTCTTCGTGCAAAACAGTGTCTAGTATCTTACGTACCATATTAACAAAATGCTGTTGTTTGTGTACTTGTCTGGTGATCATGTTCACGCTTCACCCTCACTCATCACGTGAAAAATAGTTGTTCAGCTATCACATCCATTGGACGACGAACTGCCATGCTACCCGAGGAAAGCATCGGAGCTGGAATACTGTCAGGTCTGATTCTTCAAGTCGACTGTCTAAATCACATGTATGTGGTTTCCACGAGTGCGTATCCTTTGATTTGTGCGCTGTAAAGATGATTCTACGAATGCGTAACATTTGCTTCCAGCTAAATCCTCTTTCGTCCACACGAACGTTTAGCGCAACACATCAAAAGCCATAAGACTGATGCGAACATAGGAGTGGGTTTGAAGTCGGTTTTGGCGCGAATCAAATCGACAGTTTGTGTGGGAACAACAGCTGTTTGTCCGTTTAGGGTGGCTTCCAATAAAACCGATCAACACTTGAGAATATTTGCACAGCTCCAACTACTGATGGAGGGAGAAAAATATAGTGCGTTCACTCTGTTCAAGGTTAAGAATTTCGTATTTATTCGCTAAATTTAAAAGATAGTTTTTCTAGGCTCAAAAAAAGTTTTCATAATTCTTGAAAAGGTGCAAACCGTGAGGAATCATTTCATAAAACTTGGGACAATTGTTCTCTTTCCAACAAACAGTTGCAAGCTCATCGCAACTCTTGATTTATTATAACATTCACAAGTATAATGAAACTGATCACGCGTTGTGTAGAAATAGAGCCGTTCAATACAGATTGAAAGCCATAAAGTCAAGGGTACAGAGCGAATGGTAGCGGATGTTCCGGTGATTGGTAAAAAACAAACAGGATATGCTTTATATTCTTATCAGGATGCGTTTTCGATTTTGGCGGTTTTACTGGTGCTCTTGGAAGCGTGGAAGGCAGGCAACATGGCGTATCTCGTTCGACTTGTAAAAGACTACTTCATAAACTGTTAGTAGTTTACGAGTACCTAATCTGACAACCCTTACTCTAGAAAATCGTTGTTCCTCAGGAGCGTTCACCATTATTCAGCTTCGTGAAGCTTCAGCATGCAGGATTCTTCGTCGTCCCAGGAGTACAATATGACAGATGTCCCGGCAACGCCACTTCCCCCTCTGTTAGTAATATTTGTATCTCAAGATCCTTCACTAACCGTCTCAAGTAACCTCACCTGGTCTTTTTAGTTCGACTGCACCCTTACCAAAGTCTATAGAATGGCATTTAATCCTCAAACTTGGACTGCCGCACCTATCCGCAACCCCACCTTTAAAGTTTTCGTATGTTCTTTCAACATGGATTTATTGTTCTCTCGCTGTATCCCCACTTCACCTGAAAAGAACTCTCTTTACGGGGTCCAATTCTTGAAGGAGTGACCAATCAAGGGAGATAGTTGTCAATCTTGTGGTCATCAAGCATATTGAAGCTTCTTACAAGTTTTCTCTGAGTAGCATTACGTATGCTCAACACCTGCTCCATCCTTCCCTACTTGCTATCGTTTCCCAGCACTCGGTCAAAATGCAGACACATTTTGCCCACACTACAATCCTACTCAATGTTGACACTAATCTGCGTATCCATGAATTTACTTACTGCTTGTCGCACAGCCTACTCGATGAACTACTGCTCTGTCTGAGACGGTGGTACTCCATCCCGTGTTGGAGAAATATAGCGTATTTAACCAGGCCATCTCATGAGAATCTTGGTGTTGATCTGGTCCACCTGATTTATTTGAATATGCGTTGTCACTAGTCTCGTCTTTCTCTGTAGTCTGCTGACCGTCGAGTCTGTTCCGTTGCCTACAAAAGTTGTTTGAATACCACAAGACCCGTTTCATTCGGTTTTGGGTCAACCGATAAATTTTGAGACAGACATAGTTGTACCTTGTAGCGAAACCGACCAGCTGCACTCTATGTGTCATCGGTAACCTTCTAAACATGTATAGCTCAACCATGCTTTCAGTCGGAAAACTGTTATAAGAAGGGAAGGCCCTGATAGACAATTCTTGGTTTGTCGCTGTGTCACCGCACCGCGTGCGCACATTCGGAAGCAAAACTGTTTTAACAGGACTAATCAAAATATGGTTGTGCTAGGGCAGGAGGGGAAGGTTACAGCTGAGAATGGTGTGCGTACAAGAATGTGATGGCGCTCAGTATTCGCACAATGGAGCTGAATTTTAGGCAGCTATGACGTGCCCCTGATAGATTAAAGCAATCCGACAATTGAGATACGAGTACCAGTCTAAACTTTTGGGCCCTACTGAAGCATTCCGGGGTCTCAGCGATGCTGGGAAATTAGTCCACCAGATGTATGATTGCTTCAGTGGACAATGGAATTTGGCGAGCTGCAAGAATATGTGCGTAGGTTGAGATCGTCTTCGGTTTGAGCAACAAAATGCAACATTTTGGCGCAAAAAGTGTTACTTCACACGTAGAAGTTTTGCACCTGAGAGCTTTGTGTGGCTAATGGGCGCCGAATGTGGTGGCTAACAAATTGATAGTTTGAAAGGCGGAAAAATTGTGACACAAAGAGCTTTTTCTCACCTGCCGACTGTTCGGCTTGTTGCTTAACATGGACTGATTTTGATACGTTGGAAATTCGTCCACCTAACCAATCGTTTCCCTGTTGGGTTAAGGCTCCTCAGATTTTGCTATTGGCTTTTCTGTCTAGTAGGCCCGACCTTCTCATAACAATTCCCTTTTCGGTACTTTTGGCATAACAGAACTTGTCTTTTGTGTGTGGAGATTTCGTCTTGTAAGTGAAGCCAATCTATGCTGAAAAGCCGAGAAGCACTGTACAGCTGTATCATCCTCATTGGGAATCATGAGCAGTGTGCATCTCACGAAACTCCGAAGAGTCTCGAACCCGCGACCTCCCGGTTTGAACACTTAACCGTTCGGCCACCAGTGACTGATTAGCAGTGTGATTAACTCGCACTTAGACAGCATATAGCGCCGCTCATCCTTCAATCACGGGATCCACATCACGTGGTCACACGTGTTGACTGGCTCCTCGAGCAACGACTTCTCAGATGGAAGTTTCACTCATCGAGTGAAGTTTATTCTTCCACTGAGCCACCTATATATTGGCTTCACTTACAGGACGAAATTTTCGCAAGAATCCCAAATCTCCTCACACTACCAACAAGAACTTGTCTTGTCAATGTCCCTCTTTTTCTATCGATTTCCTTAGTGATTGCTTGGCTGGTATTTCAGTTCCTATCAACCCTAGTTGTGGCTTTTTGTTGGTGGATTAAAATGGATACCTAACATTTTGTGTTGATGCGTTTATTACCGTCAGTTGCACGTTATACTTTTCGCCAACAGCCTGTGTAAATGTAGATAGGACTAAATGAGTCATTCATACAATCATGCTAGTAAGCGTTATGGTCAGCACCTGACTCAATAGCTTTAAGGGCTGTCGGTTGGCCACAAATACTCGTCAACTCGCTACATCACTTGCTGAAATCTGTTGGCGTGGTTTAACAGATTCATTGAACAGATGTCTGAATACAGAATATGACACTGTTGAACGAACATTGGCCATAAAGTTCACCACTTCGGAACGAGTTCGCCGGCTGTTTGCGTGCTAATTAGATGAATGGTGTTCATTCGGAAACAAGAAGGCACTTTGGAGTTTGCCAAATCTTTTAGATCATTCAGAACCAATTAGTGCAACATCACCTGTTTTCGACTGAATATTCAACCTCGTATAGTTGAGGCACTTTTTCATTCGTGAACAGACGAGTCGACAAGCGAGCGGGTGGTGGAGGTTTTGCAACCATCAAACTCGTACAGGAGGTTTCTGTTTCATTTATGTTGAATGTATAAATCAGCAAAATAAATGTGAGACTCGCAATTCGTGAAAGGCACTTCACTATACCGTTACACCTGCTTACAAGTAATATACCGTCACTTTGAGGATTTTTGCGTCCCCAATCGTAACACCACTCAGAGAGAGGGAGAGAGAAATGCGCGGGCATCTTGGGTGCAAAAATGACTATCATTCCCTTTGAACGCGTCTTCCTGAACTTTCCTGGACATTCATTGAATGTTACTCAAATGCAAGCAAATGCTACAAAGCGACTCCACAAATTCCGTGATGGATCTCACTTCTCAAGAGACGCAAAGCGGATTTACGAGAAGAACATACTACTTACACGCCCCATCAGTAGTATCCACGGTCACACTACTAGTGAGGAACTTGTTTGTCTGAATGATCATCGAGAATGATGGGGCACATGATAAATATCGGGTTATTAGCTTGGATGTCACCGAATATTTAGGGCGAATCCGGCCAGTTTTCAAAGCGCCAAGCCAGCACCCGCGAAGCAAAGCTGGATAGAACCTAAAACGAAAGAAAAAAACCGAAGGCAGATTCACTGAATCGGTTCATTTTGATGTGAGTGTGACGTCGCCAAATTAGCTTTCATTTCGTCTTGGATTTTAAGAACAACAACAACAACATCTGGCAACCGAACAACGTTCCAAGATCTTGCCTCGGATTGTTTTCGCATTCGAGGCATTGTGTGCGTATGGTCTTCGCAACTGAAGATGGA
Source organism: Opisthorchis viverrini (assembly GCF_000715545.1). NCBI lineage: Eukaryota > Metazoa > Platyhelminthes > Trematoda > Opisthorchiida > Opisthorchiidae > Opisthorchis > Opisthorchis viverrini. The sequence goes on along the minus strand of NW_008751923.1, from coordinate 143,289 downwards.
AATTTGTCCCCCCCACCCACTTCGTACAGTGCTCGGTAATCGTCAGAAGAAAAGGGACAGACATTCTGTTTGCACACACGGAGAAATCCCGTGGGATATTCTGCCAAATTGCGAGGGTTGATCGGTCCAAGACAGGATTTATCACAACAATATGGATTCCGTGTGCTTGGACTTTGTGCGTCAAAATCTAAGCGCTCGGTTTGTCAACCACGTAAACAATCTCGAGCTCATTTGAAAATATACCGATGGAAAATCCTTTTTTAATATGGAATCAAAGTAACCGGACTGTTTCGCTCTAAGATTGCGTTTATTAGGTAATTTAAGCTGTTTGTTGAAATGATTTATCGTAAAACCTAGTACCATACCGTTGACTAATCTTAGTCAGTCCGACGGAGGTTGAGCGGCACTCAATAGTTCAGTGTTTTTGCTTCGTCAGTAAAAACCCTGTTAGTGGCTGGGACTCCACAAAACATGCCCAAGACAGGAAAATGTCGTGAGTTGTGCGACTGAATGTCAATCAACATGGTAAAACATAACCGCTCGACTTTGAGAGACGTTGAAATCAGCGCAACGTGAGGCTCTAAAAGCACTTCAACGACTGTGAAATAAAGTTGTGGACTGCTGTTTTCTTTCGCGGAGTTGCTTTGCAAGGCAGCGGTCGACCGGGAATGGGCAGAGAGAACAATTCGTAGTTGGTTGATGCTTGAGTCGTGACTATTTGCTGTTCTTGAACGGACAATGAGTTGTGAAGTGTTTGTCTTGGACTTGTGGTATGTGTTCAGACATTTAACTGTACTAAACCATAGCTAGTGGACAGTTAGATCTGAAGAGGGGTCATCACACCGTCAGTAATGTGAAGCTTGTGTAGTTTTACACATACTACTTTTATAAGCAGACTAAGTAGTTTAGGCCGAATATCTCTAAAATTTACCCTTCTTGTTAATGCTGAGTCACAAAAGTTACTTCGATATTCTAGCGTTTATTCTGCAATCTTTAGTGGCAAACGTAATATATGACAGATTATTTATGAAAACGAAAAATGCGAACTCCAAATGTGACACCTACCGGCTGTGACCAAGTAGTCATATGGTCCGCACGGGTCCGCATGGGACAGCGGCAAGTGCTTTTGCTTTATTAATCTGGCCTCAGAAATTCCTAACAACTTGGATTTTGTATTGTTTGACATGATTTGGGGAGAATTTACTGGACCCTTGCAGTCGCCGGTTTCAAAATGACGTCCCATGATTGATGAGCGTTTGGACATTCACCCGTGCAATGCCGCTGTGACATCGAACGAATGAGCCGTTTCGGAACAGGCCGAGTTTTTGGAAGTCAAACTTCTGCAATTCACATGCCACTGAAACTAAACATGAGCTTCAAGTTAGGTCGTGAGGATGAACTCAGCTCAGTTTGAAGTGGATGTCATCATACTGTTGGCAGCACTCTCATTCACGCTGTAGGATATACACGACTTAGAGCTGAGACAATGTTGTGCTTTGTCTCAATGTATACATTTTCACCTTCAAAATGGTGGAACAGGAATGCACTCTTCCTTTTTATGGAGGTAATAATAAAGCCTCTAAAAAAACCCCGACAATTCCGTACGAATCTCGCACTTCATGAGGCTCGTTAAGCAATGAAGTGCGAGCAAAGATATGGCGGCATTTTGAATATAGCCTCAACTAAATCTTGAGGCAATTTTCGTGTAACCTGTTCAGTTGAAGAGTAGGATACATTACAAGGCCAAGGTATACTGATGTATTCTACTTCCTCAGCGGTGTATTTTGAGTTATCGTAAAGCACAACAAAGCGGTCAAGACCCTTTTCTTCTAAGAGATATCCTTAAAAATGCCCCTCCCTTGAGTGCTACCCGGTCTGTACTTTCTAACTTTTTGGCTTAGAACTTGTTATATTAAACCGGGGTAAAAACAGTAAAATGAACATATTGACCATTTCAATGAAGGAAGTTGAAGATATTAGAAAGGATTTGGGTGAATTTTCATTGAGGAAACTACTAACAAGGCTGCTGAAAACTCTTCGACAGCCGACGACCAGTTTCGCCCCTCCAGTTCGGGCTCATCAGGTAGGCGCAGTCCCCGAGTTTCCCTCAATCTTGTGTTCTACTTAAACACGAATTGGACTGTTTTCGAAAAATACACTCATTTGCAAATCACTTTGGTTTTCACGAGAGACTCAACTGAATCTCTCCTTTATGATATTCTCGGTAAGGCTCATCGTCTTTGCTAACATTATCACTATTGACCGTGTCAATGTCTCTTCGTTACCTTGACAAAATGTTTCGATTTCCCGATAGTATCCACCCGAAGCCGGAAAATACAGTTGCAGACAAATAAGCAGACATTCTTGAAAAAGTTCCATCAAAACTAGTTGTGACATTTTCCGCTAATGTGGGTGTTTCTACTCAGTTATCCCTAGAAAATTAGCTATCATTGCTATAAGCAATGTGCTGTGGCAAATTTTAAAACATATCATCCTCAGTAAGATCATTTCTATTGTAAAGACAAACAGTGAACTTTGTTGTTTTGCTGGGCCCACAGTCACCCGAGCAAAAGTGGTGAAGTGCATGTACTGCAGCCCCAAATACTCTTACGCAGGAGCAATCCCGCAACCATCTCTTCTGTACTCGCTCAAGGGTGTTTCAATTTGTTGAACTACCATAAAAGCTGATGTTCTTGTCACCAGTCTTGTGTCCCCAGGTTAGTAGGTTTTGTAGTGTACTTGTCAACAATTCAAGTCAATTCATTTCAGTTTCGCAGCATTAAGCCGTGCCAGATGGACATACTGGTTGCAGCTCCTACAGTATCGATCACGGAGAATTGAGAGAAAGTGAGATATACAACCAAATCTTGAAAGCGATGGCATTCTCAGTTAGTCGGTTGTCAACATATATATATATATATACATATGTACCTTGGTCTGACCCTGTATTGATAAAGAAACGTCCAAGAGCTCGTCACGGAAACGTTTAACAAACACTCGGTAGTTTTGAAAATCCGCGGAACTTATGAATCCACTGATTCCGACGAGAGGATTTCGTGATCGGTTTTTTGACTTTTCCATCCAAGAAGTTTTCAATGCAGGTTTCTCGGAATACTTATAAGTAGCGCACTGTTATGGTAGCTCATCAGCTTAAACTCGTCAGGTGATCGAACATTCACTTCAGGACTCAGCAACCCAACGCTTACTCAAATGGTATAAAAACAGCGAACCTACCTGACCTCAGCATTTGATAAACCTCGACTCCACTTATGTGGCTACCATGGTTTTCTAACATTGGCCGTGGGCTGCCGACGTATTTTCAGCAACCTTATGAGTAGTACATTACAAATATATACATGCATTGCGATAGCTCGAATATCGTAGCGACTGAAACATGAGGCGGCCTGGTGCAGCACATTCAGTTGCCTGAGAACGTCACACACGAGAGATTCAGCTGGGTTCCAGGTGAGTCTCTCGAAAAACCAATCTGGTTTGCAACTGAGTGTATATTCGCTAATTTCGTGCAAGTTGGCTCTAAGTAGAACATAAATTTGACGGAAACGCGGGGACTGCGCCTACCTGATGAGCCCGAACTGGAAGGGCGAAACCGGTCGTGGGCTTTTGACAGATTTTCAGCAACCTTATGAGTAGTACATTACAAAAAACCTTGTAATTTTCTCGTACACACAATGTGCTATCCGGGTTTGTTTTCAGTAGCTCGAATGGTCGGGTGTCATTTAGCTGGTTAGGAGATTGCTTGTCAGACCTCATCTTACCCTAATCTCTATTTTCGCTCCGACTCCATGTGCCCGACTGGCCTTATGTCGACTTAGAAATTCTCAAAGTCAGTTTTATCGGGTTCTCTCATTTATTCACATTATTTATCATGAGAAAAATCGTTATTCAGTGCTTTCCCTGATATGACATCACCTCATCAAACCTGCTTGACTGGAACAGACTATCATCACATCTTCTAAGGAACTCCGCCCTTCTACTTCCAGAACTGGATATCAAGATTCAGTAAAAAATTCCTACGATGAACTGAAAAGACTATGGAGAGGCGCTTTTCGACTTTCGCCATATGAGTTGACCTTTCGGAATGATTGCCTTTACGTCCAACAATCACTATCCCTAATAAGTTTCCACCTAATGTTGAGAACAATTTTCACCCGGGGGGGGGGGGTTAAAATTTTTGCTGATAGCCCCACAGATTTCGGTAACTATTGTTCTTATGTACGAATCGAATTGTTCTTGAAAAGATAAAATGTCACAAACTTTCTTTACCCCAGGTAGGTTAGAGTGATATTACTAAGTTTTTGTGGTAGCGCTTTGTGGAGCATCTTCAAACCGATGCCGACAGAATAATGGAGATTGCCATGCAAGATTCATCAGCCCTGAGATATCCAAATCAATATTGCATGACCATGAAATGCTATGATAGATGGCAGTATGTTCATTCGTGTCGGACAACACTGTTTGGAGTATCTTCTGGAAATGTCCGTCCCCCTTCTGTGATCAGCTGCATGCGAACAGGTCGAATGCTGGGAAAACTCTGTGATATCTCCGGGTAAACAGATATAGGTGAAAAAGATGGTCAAGCAATAAGTTGCACGGTTCTTTTGAAGTGACGAACTTCGGCAGTGTAGTGATATTCATCAAGATGCTCGGACATTTATGATTGGGTGATTAATTCTTACTTCTGTGGAAAAGTACTTTTGTAGTGGAGCCATTCGAGTCATATGATTTCAGCTTGAAAGTGGGCTGAATAGTCGTGGTAACAAGACAACTAGGGGGGAGCCCGCCAAAATGCCTAGAACTGGCCTGGTATTTTGGTTTCCTATCGTATTCAGCTCCATTAGGAAAGTTGCCGAAACTTACAGAAGAAACGCTCCTCATATTCGACCTGAATAATGTCCAAGATCGTAATGTCCGTTCTAGGATCGTGTGGCAATAGTCTTGGTATATTCTGGACGGATGTCAGACTGTTTTTAGGCTATTAAGTTTGTTACAACACAGTTCACTAGTTTTCATGAAGGAAACTCCAAGATCGTCCGTTCTAGGATCGTGTGGCAATAGTCTTGGTACATTCTGGACGGATGTCAGACTGTTTTTAGGCTATTAAGTTTGTTACGTTACAGTTCACTAGTTTTCATGAAGGAAACTACTCACAAGGTTGCTGAAAACTCTTCGACAGCCCACAACCGGTTTCGCCCTTCTTGGGGCTCATCAGTCCCCCAGTTTCCATCAACCTTATGTTCTACTTGAACCCGAATTTCACTGTTTTCGATAAATACAGTCATTTGCAAATCAATTTAGTTCTCACGAGAGACTCAACTGAATCTCTCGTTTATGATATTCTACAACTGAATGTGCTGCACTCAGACCGCCTAATGTTTCAGTTGGTACGATATTCGAATATCGTTGTTTTTTTATCGTTCTTCAGCTCACCACCATGCATTTTGATCTGATACTTTTCGTAAAAAAGCAGTCAAATTTGCCTTTTTGTAATCCTGTCTATGGCGATTAGTCAGTAGTTCACATCCAACTGTGTTAGCAGTTCCTGATCAATTGATCATCAAGCTAGGTTAACGTAATTTGATTTACCGTTATCATTATGAGCTCTTACCCGATTAACCCAGAAACAAGCCCATCTACTTTCGGTTCGGTTTAATCGATAGTACATCAATCAGACTAGGCCAGCGGTTTTCCACTTCACGAGTGATTCAAAGTGACTTGTAAATCGTGGCCAAAGTAGCGCAAAGCAGTTCACCAGAAACACCTTATTTTTCCATTTTTTTTGTAAAGTACGCCAAAGTGCAGGCACACTGACCTCTCGTTTTATAAATAAATTTCCTGCATTTACTGGAATTCAGTGGATTCGTTCATTTGTCGATTTTTTTCAGGGGACAGACAAACATCACGAGAACATGTTGATTTTGCTAAATCGCACTTGGCACATAGACAATACGTTTGCCTCCAAAATTTCACAATCACCTGCAATTTGTTCATACTCAAATCGATTAGGGCCAAACACTTTGACCTCTCCTAGAAAAGTAGATCTGCAAACAAAGGAACTTGACCAAAAAGCGAGTTCGAGTGCACAATTTCTTATCTTGTGAGTGCAAATTGGTGTTATGAAGGGGGACTTGAGGAGATTAGAGAAGTTCGGCTAGTTTAAGTGTTTTTGTTTTGCGGAAACCAGTGGGCGGCACCCAATTCTATTTAGGAGCACCAGCGAAGCAGGTAAACGATCTCTACATTCGCCTAAATAGTGTCAAAAAGGTTACGCCTTTGGGATAAAAACACGGATCACTATATTTAAAGTCCCACTGCATCAGTCTCACCGGATCCTTGGGTGTGCATCCAATACATGCCTGATTATATGTATGGACAGGCAAAAACACTTGAGGAAGGCTTTACTGTCACTGAGGGCATCATGAGAACGCCTTGGCTTGTGGAGATTGCCGAATGAATTCGTAACTTGATGCTGTCAACGTTGGTTGGTTCGACCCTTTGCCCATCAATGCTAAGCACGAAAAATAAATCCTCACTCTTTAGTACAATCGCTCTCACAAGATTTCCATCATAACCATGTGTCGTTGAGTAGAATTGATCAGTTGGTCAAGTGTTGTTCGATCTGACACCTAGTGCGTCTTATTTTTCTTGTTTCCTCGTGAAACTTTTGAATACAGATGAATAGAAGGATTGTTGTATAGAAAAGCCGTTCTTCTTATTGGATGTGTACCGACTGCTTGCCGCCGGACTGTGCTCAAGGCGCGCACTGGTCTGTTGGTTCTACGGAGTATTCTCCTTTATCAAAATTTGCAACGCTGTTTACTCCAACTTAGAAGACGACATAACATATATGCAGCTATCAAATCCGTGAGCCACACCTGGCCATATGGCCGATGATGTGGGAAAGCACTTTACTACACTGGTGGTATTCAGGTGGAAATTGTATCCAAACCACAGTAAACAGCTGATGTGATCGACAGCTGTCGTGTCCTCACAGCATTCTGCCTGTGATAACGGAGGTCAGATCAAGTACCGAAGTCCCGGGCTAGTCACAATAGGTAACTGTATAACATTCATCTATCCATTTCAGCACCACCAAATCTCAAGCAATCAATAATTCTGGAAGAGCAAAACAGTGATGATGATACACCTTTGCATAACTATTCAAGATGGACGCAACTTCTCAATGGAAACTTCGTCCTCTCGGTGCAGCCAGTCTGCGCTGAAAACTCGAAAATTCCCTGTTTCATCCTGATTGGTAATCATCAGCAATGTGAATCTCACGGAACTCCAGTGGGACTCGAACTTGCGGTTAACTTCTTGCCAGGAGTTTTGTGAAATGCTGATGATTCCCAATCAAGGCGAAAGAGCTGACATTTTATCTCGGTTTTTCACCACAGGTTCGATTTACTTCTAGAACAGAATCTTTACCAAAAAAATTCCAAAATGCAGCAATCCCACCAACTTGAAAGCAAAAACCGTGGTTGTATATTTTCGGGGAGAGTCGTGACCGCAATATGTGAATATTTTTCGATTGTCCACCCGTCTTTTTTCAAGCTTTCTCACAAAACAAATCCTAAAAAGAAAGTGTATCATCGAAGACAGCAAGAAAAGTTGACAGCTAATCCCCGATTTGAGGGGCATTAGTTTAGTACGTATGAACTGGTTTTATTTGCAATTTGCTCTTGTTTTACCGGAACACAGAACCAGACAAAAGGTGGAATTGTACTTTGGGGGAGTGTCTTCCTGCCTGATGTCCAAAACCACTCCGCGAGTGGAGCATATCAAACAACTTTATTGCAAAAAACGAGGAACGTACTAGCGTGCCCTCTATTATCCACCCGCTGTAAAGTAAACCACGCTTGATACTGTCCAGATAGTAAACGTATTCGTCCCCTCTTCGCTCTATATAATAATCTCATATTAATGCCACACCCGTTCACTCGCCTTTCTCGTCCGATGAACCAGAAACAACGCTCAGCTCACCCGTAATATAACATCGTGATAACGCATGAAGACAGTCATCATGATTGCATAAATCATTTTGTCCATCTTTCTCATCCATACACAACGAACGGACAAGGAATACGTGACGAAATGGTTGAGAGTATCCGCAGACAATCCCTCATTTAGATTACTACACAGCTAGCTGCTCCATTGGTTTCTTTGAATCCAAAATTCCCACAAACCCGGATAGTTTAGTTTACTTATGAAAACTTATCAGGATGACCAGAACGTTACGTTTTGTATAGTGCACGTACATAGAAGCGGTCAGTTCAGTCATCTTGGGAGATACTGTCGAACGGTTGAAAGATGGGTGTTTTGCTAACTACGTGCACTTTGAGTTCAATTAGGACATAAGGTTGACGGAAACTCGAGAACTGTGCCCAGCTGATAGGCTCCAAGAAGGACGAAACTGGTTTTGGGTTGTCGAAGAATTTTCAGCAACGTATCGCGATGTCTTGAATATCGTACCAACTGAGGTGTGAGACTGCCTGGAGAAGCACAGTTAGTTGTTTAAAAAATCAATTACGAGAGATTTAGCTGGGTTCAGGGTGAGTCTGATATCATAATCAAATTGGTATGCAAATGCGTGTTTTTCGTCAGTAGTTAGTAGTTAGGTCATAGTAGTATGCTCACCGAGGTTTGTGTATAAAAAGAGCAGATGCTCAAAAGTGTGATCTGTACAGCTTATGGGGAGCCTCACACCACTTGCAGTTGCAGAGATGGATATGTGGAAAAAAACAGATCGATGTTGTACTACTATTCTGGGCAGTTTTAGGGTAACAGTCAGTTGGGGCGTAAGCAGACACTATAAAAAAGATATCAAACTTCCTACCCGCGATATTGATTGTCGCACAGGCGACAGTCAATACAGTCAAGTAAGGATATTTCCGCCAGGTGATACTAACCCTTTCACATCCTGCCGAAGCCTCTGGATCACCAGAGGTGCGCAGCCGGTAGCGAGTGGAGATTGATTGGGCGGTTACCTCAACTACTGTGCTTGCATCTTGAATTAATGTTTCTGATATACAACATACATTAATGCCGAACGAGTGTGGTGTCAGAGCAAGAGCAGCGTGTTAATCTGCTTGCTTCAGAGTGCGGACATTCAAGGTGGCCAGATGGAGTGGGCGTCGAGGCTTGAATATTGACTTTGAGAGGCGAAGAAATTTCTTGAAAAATCGTTGAAGGACGTACGGAGTCATCAGCCATAGGTGCTGGGCCTACAAAGATAAGGTTAATAATAGGACGGGAAGGAGGAAAGGAAGGTATGTGAAGGAGAAAGAAAGGAGGCGTTATCGGTAGCATGTTTTCACGTACCGGCCCTGCTGTATGCAGCGAGTAAGGCAACCCGGCTGATAGCACCCCACAACGGCCGATGTGACATGAGTTTATTTGTAATATGTGCAGTTCATGATTGCACGTGGGCTGAGAAACTGCTAGGGCGCTCACACCTAGACAGAAGGACGATTAGGGTTTTCAAAAAGGTTTTGGCTCGGAAGCCCAACCGCAAAGCAGCGCTGTGAAGCGCAAGCCTGCCTGCCATGAAATCGTGGGAATCGGTGACGACATGCCGGTTGTTACAGAGGGGATTGGACCAATTGAAGAACGATGTCTTTTCAGCCCTTGACGGGAATCCTATAAACGTAATAATCAATACTGACAAGTTCGTAGTGTGCCATATCTGTTCCTTGGGTTCCGTATTCCGAACGGCTTTGACTACGGGTCCTTCGAATTACGATGTATTCAAATTTGTTCGATTGAGGTGCGAGCGACACCGTGTATTGATGACAGAACTCGCGAGCCAGTAGTTATACTATTCCGAGATTCCTTGTGGATACTCACAGCCGAGTAACTTTCCTGGGAATAGGCAGGTATGCCTACAACGAAAGGCACCCGACTCACCCTTTGGTCATGGCTTCATTCTTAACAAAACATGAGGTTGTCTTCTGTTAATCTGGAGTAACGATCGACTGATAGGTCGCGGTGTGACGACGTTGTTCCTTTCACCGATACCTTGCACGCCAGAACCATCTTCCAGAGCATACGTATTCAAGAAGACAACAGTGTCTTCACTGACTGCTCATTTATACCAACTTTTGGAAAGTTTTCTCAGCTTGTGTAACATGGTTACATGAATGGTAATCAATCACACTGCTGTTTGCTCATTTATACCAATTTTTGGAAATTTTTCTCAGGTGTCACATGAATACATGAATGGTAATCAATCACACTGCTGTTGCATCTTACCATGGAATACAATAAAATGGGTGTGCTGAAGGTCGCCTCTTCGGGAACGATCGGATTACATCATGAATAGAGAGTGAGGGGGATCTTTTGCCTTTCCCTGTAAGATGGTGTCTCTTTGAAACGCTTATCTTGTTACTCTGCAGATCACGGCAAGTCCGTTATAAACAACCACGTTTGATAACTCATCCGCGTATGACAAAAGAACGTTTTTCCAATCCAAGGTTTATACTAAACTTGAAGAATTGCAGTTTATCCTAAACATCGGGATTTATTTCTATATGTTCCGCGAAAAGGAACCGTTAAATGGATTGCGATGATAAATGCAACTGCTTGACACATCATAAAAGAATGACAGTGAAGGCCAAAGTCGTTTCAGCAACGAAAAACAGAGGCAGGGAGTCAAACGGCTGGAAATAAAAAATATTCGGATGCAACTGTCAAAAATTCAGTCTGTACGGAACAAGGGAGATTAAATTTCACCCTGAGGACGTGTCGTTTAGAGCAATGCAACAAGGACAGGGAAAGCCAAAGTGCATTAGAACGTCTGTCGTTCACTTTCGACAGAGACCTCCGTTTGCCAGTGTGTTTGTCTAGGAGGGGATGTTTGACAAACGGAAACTTCCTTCCCCCTTGTGAGCAGAGAGAAGAATTATTCAAATGAAAAATGAATACCATATTGTAGTTCTCCCATGTCTCATGAAGTGCAAAAACGTTTGTTCCATTCAGTAAGAATCTGTACTCAGTGCGCTTTAGTTTGGACAACCCTCCTGCCATTCTGGCACAATCATTCTGATTAGTCTGAACCAACACGGGGACGCACTGCATTTCAGTTTTGTTGTTATTGCAACTAATCCCCGGTGCGTCCCTTTGATCGTGCTAGGATTGGAGCAGCCAGAATACGGGGCATCTGTGCTACCACCATGCACTCTTGGAGCACGTCAGTTGCCACGATTTCCCTATGGTTCTTCCCTATTCGTGATTAGACGGGACATTGCAGGACAGGGCATTGCAGAACAAACAGGGTACAGCACAGCGGAGCAGGGTGGGAGTAAATGTTTGTGGGCCGGCAACTCGACAGACGAAATGCCCATCTGGAACGGTAAACTCGATATGTTACCATGTTACTATGTTACTATTCGGTGGGATCCGAACGACTTCGCATATTGCAGGACAGGTCTGCAGCCGTGGAAAGCGAACAGGTTGACATGTCCGCACACAACTCATACAGAAACAACGCTTGCAGTTGCCTATACATCGAGCAGTTTCCGTGAAGTTCTACTCACGCACGAGTGTAAAATCAGTCTAGAGGATCATGGAATCTAATTCTCTATAACAAGCAAGCCAGATTTTCCGCAGTATCGAAGTCGTAAATATGACACGGTCAACTAGAAACGTCTTCCTTGATCTTCGACATAGCCAGGCTAAGAAGAACTCCGAGTGCACACTGTCCTGTAGCTGAGCCGAAAGTTCTGTCAACCGTAACTATTCTGCACCACAGCGTTTTGCATTCGTGGCAACTGCTGGCATTCACATCAGCTGCGTGTGTGCAGAACTGACTTTGAAATTCTCACGCTCCACTACCGGTTTTCAGGATCTTGCGGGAGGTTTGCTTCCGTACCTGAGCCTGCATACATATTCTAAACCGCGGATGACAACCTCACGCAATCTTTTGCGTGCATACTAGCCTCAAAGCGTGCGTTTCTTGGCCATTTTCCGTGTTATTGGAATTTACTCAAAGCGACGATCGAATTAGGATTGTTGATGTTTGTTTCCTTGGCCTGTTCGACAAGTAACATTTCAATTCTCCTAGTTTGCTTTACTCAGAAAAATGACAGGTGAGTAAACCATGGTTGGTTCCCTTTACCTGTCGGTAGTTCGGTGGTGAATTGTTTATTTGAGTTAGACACTGAATTATTCAAAGGGAACGTAAGTAGTAATTGGTTACTTTGTTCTTCTTCTCATCCGTTACATAATATGAATTATTTGTTTAGTTTCTCCAAAGCTAATTCATCCAAAACACGTTCAGATGTTAACTTCACCTTGGTGGCGACCATATTAGCATGTTTCACGGTGCAATAGAGATATTTAAATGCAGTCAATTAGGATTTCTGTACTGCAGCGCACATTTTCAAAGGTTAGTGAAGGTTCGGTGTGCAGGGGGTGTGCCCAAGAGAATTACATCCCTCAAAAAAAGCACAACTTACAGTTCTGTTTAGTATTGCATCAAGGTACTTTCTACGAGCTTCTTTTTTGGTGTCATTTCTCGTCTAACCAGCAGATGATCAACTCAGTCGGTTATCTGACAACTACCAGTGCAACGGTGATACTACTGATGGGGAGGCACGCGAGTAGTATAAGTTGTTCGTGGAATTTCGCTTGTATCAGTGAGCTAATTGCGACCCGCCCCGGAAAAGAGGAGTACTCTAAAGTTTAATTTTGTACAGATGATCGGGTACGGGGACACTGATTCTTCCAGCGGCCAGGCTTGCCTCACATGTAGCACCGGCTGGTTCAAGAGTGCCTCCTTCTTCACAGCTGCATGCTCTTCGGCGAGTTGGTCAACTCTGGTGAACCATCCCGCTTCATCTGCAACTGCAACGTTGCCAATGGTGCCTCGGGCAGTTCCCTGGCCAGACGCATCAGCTCTTCCACACTCAACTGGCCAGGTGCTCGTGCTAACTTCAACTGGGCACCAAGCGCCGGCTGCACATCTTCGACGAACTGGTCGGACAGCAATTGGTGGCTCAACATTCCGTCCAGCTCCGGCAAAGCGCGATCCAACAACTGCTGCAGACCGGCGAAGAACACGCTCGGGTCAGATCCGGGTGCCACTCTGGCCGTCTTGAACCGCCTCATAGCCTCCCCGGCGTGTCGAACTCCGCTGCAAGGACTTCCTTCGCGGCGGCCCAGTCCATCTTCCGAGGGCCTCTTCTGGCCGCATCCAGGGCCGCCTTCATCCGGTCCCTGAGAAGGGTCTTCAGCGCCGCCTAATTACCGCGGTCGGTCTCCAGCCCGGCAGCCTCCACAACCTCCTCAAAGTCCTCCAGGGAGGTTCGAACATCCCCATCCTCGAAGAGTTGCACCACGGGATCTTCATCTTTATCCTGGTCACGGCACCGAATGAAAGGAAGGAGGCCTTTACTGCGGAGTTACTTGTTAGGAAATGCTAAATGACCGGTCCAGACCATTAGACAGGGAAGCAAAACTCTCATTTGCATCTTATTTACAAAAACTGGACATCCATCTTCTCCCGAACGCATCTTCTTTAACTTTCCTGGATATTCGTTGACTACAATCATTCCTCGCTCATCTCCAAGCAAATGTTACAAAGTGACTTCACGAATTCCGCAACAGATCTCCTCTGTTCAAAAGACGCAAAGTGGAATTCCACGAACAACACATACTACTCGCGTGCCTCCCCATCAGTAGTATCACCGCTACACCGGTGACAGGAAGTTTTGCATGGCTCATCGTTGACCCTTGAGAGGGAAAGGTGGATCTAGGAGCAAACATGCCTACTCATGAAAGCGCTTTCGGTTTAAGTGAGGTCTTTTGGTTGAGCATGAAATGCTCCTGTGCTATGAGTCATTGGATGATACCTCCTGACTATTCACCGGCAGTCAGAATATCGTCCAAATTAGTCGAAAGTTGGTTAAATCAACAATCACATGTCCAACTGAATTCGGCAACGGAGCAAACTAGTTGAATGGAGCGTAACCCATCCCTAACTTGAATCTGTAAACCGGAAAGGCCGTATGTCCTTTTCCTCTGTGACAAACTGCGTGTTCAGGGGCAACCATCTTTAGCCTTGTCTGAAGTAAAAAGTTATCGAATGTTGCCCCATTAGCCTGCAACAAGCGAATGATTGTCACATATGGAATTTTTCTTGGAGCCCGGAGGAGTTCGATGGACAAACATGCCCCACGTAGTTATGCAACAAGCGTTGTCACATATGGAATTTTTCTTGGAGCCCGGAGGAGTTCGATGGACAAACATGCCCCACGTAGTTTCTAGAACTTTGTTTTGTT
>NW_008751923.1:100675-127633 GCF_000715545.1 Opisthorchis viverrini | reverse complement strand
ATGCTCCTGTGCTATGAGTCATTGGATGATACCTCCTGACTATTCACCGGCAGTCAGAATATCGTCCAAATTAGTCGAAAGTTGGTTAAATCAACAATCACATGTCCAACTGAATTCGGCAACGGAGCAAACTAGTTGAATGGAGCGTAACCCATCCCTAACTTGAATCTGTAAACCGGAAAGGCCGTATGTCCTTTTCCTCTGTGACAAACTGCGTGTTCAGGGGCAACCATCTTTAGCCTTGTCTGAAGTAAAAAGTTATCGGATGTTGCCCCATTAGCCTGCAACAAGCGAATGATTGTCACATATGGAATTTTTCTTGGAGCCCGGAGGAGTTCGATGGACAAACATGCCCCACGTAGTTTCTAGAACTTTGTTCGACTGTACACTATATATATATATATATATATATATATAATCATTCGAACGAACAAATCCCTCGCACGATAACACAAGCAAAAAATGTGTCAGTACTAAGTATGCGATAAGGGGGAAACGTTTAGGTCACAGATTTGATTGCAATGTGTGAAGCGAATTAAATGTGGGAAGAGCCTGGTTTGGGTGCTTACAAGTATGTCCTCAAGTTCACAAGGTCATAGCTGAACATACGGGTGAAAGTGCTTTTCGGTTGGATACGGTGACATGGTGGCTCATTTGGGGTAAGATAAAAGCGTTTCTTTTGTTCTAAAGTTAAAGACGCGGGTCCGAAGGCAGTGTCAAAAGCATGTCCTCCCCGTAGTCGCCAGTTTCACGATGCGGAACCTATGGCCCTCGCGCACGCCAAGGTAGCGTTAACATGGTACTCGAGTGGATTTCTCGTTCACAACGTTTTCTGATCGAGTACGAAGCGCAAAAACTTACAAAAGATCGGCTGAGCAGATATTTAACATATTCAAGTACTTTCCACTTAAAAGTCATTCTGTCGAGTCAAAAAAGCGGCTGGGACTGACCTCGGAACTCAGGTGTGTAGTCGTGAAATTTTGTTTATCCGCTCATAGGATAGTCGGTACATTCTTTGTCCTTTGCTTTCAGTTGAAGAATATTGTTCAAATGCCTCACTTGAATTTGAGACCAAATGTGTTCATATGCTCTGGAAATGCACCCAGTTAAGCATCCTCAAAATGAGTGAAACCCGCTAAACGCTTCCGAGGCCTTATCAGTACCAGATTGTGTCTAAATTACTTTTCAAATCGACAGTATATCGACCCCTGACACACTGTATGTCGTTAGCAGGTCCAACTGACCATCAAGCAATTACTTGTCATTCGTAATACATTCGCGATCACATGCATTTAGGGGACGAAAGTAATCAACGGACACCATTCTTTACCCAAGTTCTGATTGAAAGCCGGTAACTGAACCTATCCCAACAGGTTTCATTCGATTATGGTCACACGTGATGCAGAGATCACATGGTAGGTAAATCGATAGATCAATAGCAGGACGAAAATACTGATCGCACAGTGTTTGTGCAGCACAAAATACTCATCATTCAATCTGAAAAAGCGTTATTTCGAAAAGGAAAGAAACAGTTGAAATTTAGTCTATCAAGCACATCGAAAGCATTTCGTCTCACAAATGACAAGGTCGTTTTGTCAAGCGTTTCTGTAAAACGACTGTTTCACGTCAATACTCTACGTGGAAAAACTTGAAACCAAGAGTATCTTTCGTCCAGTAAGATGCTGGAAACTCCATGCAAGCTGAAGAGTTCATCAAGAGATAGACCTGTTTCACTTTGCCGTATAGAAAGCTGCAAACAAGGTTGATTTGCTTGGTCACAAAACGATGGATACTCAAGAAATACACTCATTTGCAAATCAATATGATTTTCACCAGAGACTCAACTGAATCTCTCTTTTATGATGTTCTACAACTGAATGTGCTGCATACAGACCGCCTCATGATTCAGATGGCACGATATTCGAGATATCGGAGTATATTTTCATAAAGGAAACTACTCACAAGGTTTCTGAAAACCTTTCGACGTCGAAGAATTTTCAGCATCCTTGTGAGTAGTTTCCTTTATGATGGATACTCAGCATTTAAGATGTTCCTAATAGATACTTCGAAAATTTTTTAGTAACCTTATAAGTAGTGCATTACATCTAAACAGTGTACGTGAAGCTCCACGTTATGGGGATACAGGCACGTCAGAACATATGTCGGATTGGGCACAGACTCGAAATAACCGATATTCCGGACTATTTTGTGATATTCATAATTTATGATTATCCAACCTGATTGTTTAATTCTACGTACTGGCCCAAAATCTTTTTTGATAGTAAAAAATGCAGTTAGAATCAGTTAAAACAGAATTTCTCTCTATGAATGTAATACATACATGATTACTCAGGCTTACATCATCAGAGGGCCATGAATTCTACTAAACTTACTGAGAAAACCGTGGGAGACTACCAGTAAGCGAGCGCTACAATGCGCCGCACACAGAATCGAAAACAATATTTATTTGGAAACGCTTGCTAGACAGCGTTTCGCTCTTGACCCAAAAGCTTCGACAGAGCAGGTGGCTAGGTTACAAATTCGGTCGAGAATTAAGGCGGAACGTAAGCCAATCGGCTGTCAGACTAAATCGGTGTTAGGTGTCGATTACAGATCTTATTTCTTAGGTTGTTAGCAAGTGGTAAAAACGATGGGGAACCTCCATGGATCTGGGTTCAGCTCAGGATCTAATTCTCCCAGTTCGTTATATGTGAAGTTTCTGTAATGAGGCAGATTAAAAGCGCGCTTTCGGTTGTGTTACGGGTACTTCCGTTGAAGAATGTGTCCGGCACCAGAAGCTGCGTTGGTTGGGACATGAGTTATGCATGCCGAACCATCGTTTGCCGAAGACAGTACTGTTTCCCATGCCCAATTCAAAGTGGTATAAACAGAGAAATGGCCAACCCATGACCTGGCAGAGGAGTATGAAGGAGATCACGAAACGCTTGGTGCTGTTGGTGATACTCGCCTTTCAGGATGGGGACTGCGTGATCCTCACTGTGCCTGGTTGGAGACACTACAAGATTCGGCCGCCAACCGATGTCCGTGGCGTTCTTGTTGTCAGTTTCTATCCAGATAGCGTGAGTGAATGTTTGGAGGTGTAGGTACCTGGGAATGATTGTGGTAAGCTAGCACTAAGTTCCGCCCCCGTCCACCTTTACTCTTTTCTTCACAATAAGGCTTTCAAATAAATCATGGCTGTACGGCAGTGAAGCATCGATATTGAACACTGAGGTCATGCTGTCGATGATGATGATGATGATGATGATGATGATGATGATGATGATGATGATGAATCCTCTTGAACGGAATACACACTTTCCCTCCGTCTGTGTGGATGAGCTGGTGCTAAAATAGTTGTGTGATAAGGAGAGATTCTGTGGACTTTGGTCGGGTTGGGATTTCTGACAGCTCTTTTGCTAATGATTCTGAGTTCATTGACAACCATACATCTTCACCTGCTAACTCGACTCATTCATATGTTTGCCAGTTCCATTCCTCCGATTCTATTCACGTTTTGATGGTTAGTAATTTTGACCGCCTGAGTTAGCATACGCTGTGTTGTGTGTCGCAGTCCCCGTCTCAAGGCTCTTACATTCTTCAGATATACACTAAGTTATGTGTCTAACGCACGCCCCGCTATCAACGCTAGGTATTCGCCCCATATTTCTTGGTAGTTCGCTTATTCTTCTTCGTTACTCGTTAATTCAGTTCCGGGGCTCTTTGACCTTTGTAAGCTTTAGTGCAATCGTCGCATTTGATTTTTACACGGTCTTCATCCTTTCAACCGGTACCCCTCGATTGCACCATAACCGAGCGCAAGATTTCGCGTTCCGGAACGCTCTTCGAATGTTCTAGTCGCCTTCGAATAATCTCCGATGTTTCTGCGCTCTACGAAATGACCACTGTAACAATCCATTCTTTGTTGGGTCTTGATATCGGAGCCAATATCCCTGTTAATTGAGGCCTAGCCAAATTCACTGGCTATCCTATTACTTGAGCTTTGTCGATAATCTCGATTTGAACTGCTGTTCGTTCGACCTCTTTTGTACAGGGCGCACTGACTCGATCGAAATCTGATGAGTAGGTCCCTTGTCTGTTCGTTTCTGCCAAACAATCGTTTTTAATTTTTCACAATATCTATGTGCTATACGGCCCAGGAAGTGTAGTTTGTCCGAGGATTTAAACTGTCGAGATGAACTTGGAAGTTGGTAACCTTTGATTACAATAAGTGTACTAACATAACGCCAAAACATTCTCGACTGAAGACGATATCAGGCCAAGGTCACTTGGGGACATTGGAGATCCCAAAGGATGACATTGTTCCTGTGAGTGATCAAGAGTTGAAAAAATTCTCTTACACCCTGTGTCCCTTCATGAAGTGTCATGTCTCTCGGTAATAACCTCCTGGTTACCTGCAAAACATCTGCCCCATGGATGTTTTTAAACTAAGCTGACCAGAATTCCGTCTATCTCCAAAGAAAATCCCATGACTTTATTGGCAAAGTCGTGCGAATTCCTGATGGAGATGCTCGATTTCCCCGTTAGTGGTTTTTGTATACCAGCTAGGAATTTGGCTAGCTCATGTGGGGGCGAGTCTATACCAAGCACAATGTTGCTTCGCAAAAGGCGGATAACTTTCCCCCCCAGTTTGACGCCACCATATTACATGCTCAAAAGTTTCGTAGCATGGCCCTCTCGGAATCCTGATGACCACAAGAACCAGGAGTTCAGCTGGGTTTTGCAGCGCTTACATATTGGGTACCGTGTTCATCACAACATGGGATAAAATTCGGAGAGAGTAGGACGCAAGTCCGCAAGTCTTAGGTTATTCAAAAACTGGTTTAAGCGTTAGGGATGTCTTCTTTCTTTTTCCTTATCATTTATCCAAAAGGAACTGCACATAAACAAGATTCTTTTAGTTTACAAAAATTCTGCCTGCGTGCAAAACCCGAGCCATGTTGCTTGAAAAGTAAACCGAGACTTAAGCCCAGTTTAAATGCGAGCCGAAATGGTGAAGGACTAACGGCATGCTAACTGTCCTTTAGTCACAAGGTAACTTTTTTATGATGAGTTGGCAAAACACCATACGATAATACTAAAGATTCTGAGTCGCTTTCATCCACCAACGACTTTTGAGTGAATGAAATTCTCATGGCTTATTGGTTGGATTTCCACGTCTAAGATTTTTACAGTTTGAAGCCACAAAATTCTATGTTGGCTTGCACCACATATGATTGCACTGCGTTCTACATTCTCCTCTGTGATGTGTCCAAAACCCATGGGATTCAGTACACCCTTCTGAAAGTAAAAATACCGGGCAGGGATATGTTCTGCAGCTCTCTGAAGTCCCCACGCGCAAAACCACCCGGTTCTCCAGCTGGACGGTAATGGTCTAGAGAGACCGTTTTCAAAGTCAAAACACTGGGCAACTTCTGTCGCTGAACAACAGAATAGTAAAGCTTTGTTTTCCAAAATACTTGTAAAACCTCTAACCAAAAATTAATTTTATGTTAGACACCTAAGTCTGAAAACCGTGCTCACGACCTCCAGCTTGCTGGCGAACTGCTGACCTAAGACTCTGGGGCAAACCCCTAAGGATCAAACGCGACTATGATCGGAAATTAATATGGTCGATAACTTTAGTCTAGTTTTATTCAAACGGAAGCCCAACTGCGTAAGTACGTCTACAAGGTAAAAATTTATCCTTCTGTGATTAGATTACGTATGAATAAAGATGATTCATAGACATTGAGAAAAGCACGATTCGTTAATGTTCGCTCATTGGATAGTTAAACTGAAGAGCTTTATTAGCATGAGATTCTTCATTTGGAAATCAAATGCCTCGGAAGAATATAACACGGCAGAAAAAAGGGAAATAAAAAAGCTTTTTTTTCAAATAACCAGATTTTGACAAAAAACAAAATGGTAATTCGGGTTCCTGATTTCTTGCCTCTGGTGCAAAGCTCACATATCAAACTTGAGCAAATAGACAGAGAATAGTACAAAATGCAGCCAAGTCTAGCAGGTTTCCCATAGAATGGACTTTGTAACCCAAGAGCCATTGGACTGACTCATAAAACACCTGGTTGGGTTGATATCCTTTCCCAAATATGAACCTCTCCTTTAGGAGTGGGAACTCTGCCCAGTTTTCCAGGTGTATGGTGATCCAACTGCTATCTACCTTCAGTCTTGCTGACAAGTTGAAAGCACTGGATTGTCGCTTGGCTAGAAGCAACTCAGTGCCGGATCATGATCACCCGTGGTATTTTTGCACTCCGAATTTCCTTTGATTTGAACGTAATTGTCGTTCCAGACCATTTCTCCATCTTGAATTTACTTTTCTAAGCCAGTCTGATTGTCCTGATTAAACGGACTAAGATCGTACAAAAACGACAGATGTGCACACCATTAAGGACAGTGATAATTCCCAAATGCTGTCAGCAAGTTGAATCAAGACAGTTTATGCCATACTGATCGGAACAATCTCGCCGTAGAAAGTAGAATCTCGTTGATCAGGTTTTCTACCTGTCATCTTACCCGTGCACTGTATCCATTTACGGAATCTCATTTTTAGCCGATTGTCTACTCTTTTGATGTGCCACTAAACAGCGACCTTGTCTATTTCTTAATTTATCAGGAAAGCCTATCCAGTGTTGGATTCCTCAAGAATTTACTCGTGGCTGGGAAGAGTATGCGGAAAACTACTGTTGGGTATCCAACACCTATTTTGCCCCAATTCAGAACCGGCTACCTCCTGCACCCGATCGGGAACTACTTCTGATTGGCTACTATCAGTGGGCTCCGATTGTCATGGCTTTGCAGGCCATGGCATTCTATCTCCCTTGTCTGATATGGCGTCTGTTTATGGCCCATTCCGGATTTAATGTGAGACGCATACTCCAAATGGCTTGTGATTCAAACGTTCTCCTCCCTGAGCATACTATGAAAAACGTTCGTTTTATTGCCAGATATATGGAAGGATGCATTTACCGTCAAAGAGACTATCGTCGCAGACGATCAACAGCCAATGTTGGCTACTCACCGACCAGTTATACTGGACTGGGTCAGATGCAACATCTGCAGTTACATCATCATCATCATCCGCACCTCGGATTTGCTTCAGGACACCATCATCACCATCACCATCATCAGTCTCCCCCGTATGCTTCCCCTCCGCACGCGCCACCATTGTACACCAGTAGCCCCGGTAACGTCAACTTCACTACTCTATCCCAGACCACAGTTGGTGGTAATGCGCCAGTATCTCCGGGAGATCGTGGTCGTGGTAATGGAGATACCGCACACTTTGGAACTGTTCCACGAAGGGGGAGACGTGGAACGTCACAATCCCTCTTAGATCGCCTTCGTCTAAGATTTTCCTTACAGTCTGAATTATCAAAATCCAAGAAGCAACCAACGCTAAGCCCAGGTGAAGAATTACGCGGATCTGATGAACATCCAATGTTGGGAAGTAGGAAACCGACGGATTCCCCGTCCTTCAGTCCAAGCGCACCTACCGGCACATCAGGAAAATACAAATCAAGTCCGCTGAGTTCTTCCACAGTCCCCGGGGAAACGGTTATTGGTGTTGGCAGTGCCGGGGGAAGTTCCGGCTGGGGTTGTTGTGGAAAACGGCATGGAAACTACCTGGTTGTTTTGTACTTTTTCATCAAACTTCTCTACTTGACCAATATCATCGGACAACTCTTTATGATGGAAAAATTTGTTGGAAACAACTACACATTTTACGGTCTGCGTGTGCTCATCGATCTGATTCGAGGTAGAGAATGGTTCCATTCAGGCAACTTTCCCCGAGTGACCTTTTGTGATTTTGAGGCCAAGAAGCTGGGAAAGAACCACAAGTGAGTTTTTTTTAAATCCTGGTTGAATTTTGTTTTCCATACACTTAAAGGTACAAAAGTCCAGTCAGTTAGACTGGCATATTTTTTACCTTGTAGGATGTATAAAAAAAGTCGATTAATAACAGCATTTCCATCCGCGTAATCTACTATAGAAGCAATTTATCTACGTCATTTATTTAGCCAGACTTAATCACCGCTAACGATTTTGAAGCTCAAATCGAGTTCAATTTTGTTGTTTTCCCATTGTGATATGAGTTTTAGGCATTGACGTCTCGCAAGCGGGAAAAAGGAATTTGGTAATCTATCTTTTAACAATGGCGTCATAAGCGATTTTGTCTCGTGATCGAGCAATAATGTAATTGCGCACTATTTTGTCGGAGATTTCTGGAACGTGCCCTCAAAAATATGAATATACTGAAGGTAAGCAACCTTGTGAGTAGATTCCTTTATGAAAATATACTCCGATATCTCGAATGTCGTGCCAACTGAATCATGAGGCGGCCTGGGTTAAGCACATTCAGCTGAAGGACATCATAAACGAGAGATTCAATCGAGTCTCCCGTGAAAACCAAACTGATTTGCAAAATGGTGTATTTCTCGAAGGTGAAGTTTATTAACCCGAGGGAAATTATTTGACGGTATGCTACTGAAAACACGGTGCCCTGGGAAGTTTATACTTAACAGTACAGACACAGGAGGTCACTTATACTTAACACTATATGCATCTGGCCTTTCACCATGAGTAAAAGTGGTAAACTTGTGAAAATTGTTCAACCTCACGTGCCTGACGTTTTGTCAAACGGTGGTATCTTTGCACCTCGAACATGGCTCTGTGAAGCTAGTGTACTTTCGCCTCAGTGTCAGGGTTTCGAGAGAACCTGTGATGTATGGTCGCGAGATCGATGACGGTATCATGTGGCCAGGCTTGTGGACTCATGCTCTAACACGGAATAGACTGCTTGAATATTGCCTTTTGTAAATCCTTCTGTAATAAACCCAAATATGGATTTTTCGTGCTATGCTGAAAGCTACTCATATTAAGGCAGCATGCTTGCTGGACATGTGAGGATGTCATTTGACTATCGACCAATCTTTGCATTTCAAAAAAAGCTCAAATTCGTGAGATCCTTTCAAGAATGTTGCTGCTTCTGAGCATCTATTCAAACAAAAATAGTTCATAATGATCACGGACTGTGAGTTTATCCTAAAGTGTGCAGTTCTTGCAATCAAGTGAGATCATTCTATGCCGAAAAACCAATTAGCATAGAACAGCTGTTCCATCCTCATTGGAAATCATCCGCAGTGCCCATCTTGCAATTCCCCAGGGGGGTTGGAACTATCAACCCTCCGGCGAGTAGCTTAAGACAAAACCCTTCGGCTACGACCTGATAATCATTAAGATAGGGCACCTTCTCTGCCTTACCCACAATACCTCCCTGGAGATTCGTGAAAGGCGCGGTGATCCCTGGTGAAGTTTCCAAATCAGCATTTTCAACATTGTCGCCGACAGATCAACATATACTTGTCTGACCCGCATTCTGATACGCTACGAAAAGTGGAGTTTGAAAAAGCCTAATTCTCTGATGCAGGAAGAAAACAACTTTATTCAAGTTGCCTTTGATGAAATGGTCCTTTGTTGAGACCTAATGCGGAATGAGCCAGCATCTTTGGAACTACATGGCCAAATTTAGTCCATCTATTGAGAGTGAAACAATATTGTAACACACAGAACACCTGAAGCACTATCATTTTCTTCATGTGTTGACTATCTTGTCCTCCTTTTGATGACCATGGAGGTGATTTTTATCAACAACTTGGAGTAGAAAAAAATATTCCTTCCAAAGCAAAACCAAGCGACCACCCACGTGTTGTTTGGTGACACCTTCAAACCTGGAAGAGAAGTAAACGATTTTCGGTCAGGGGAGAGGGTTGACGGATCCTGTCGGACTACAAACATGGAACTTTCAAAAATGATCTTTCACGGGACTGGCCTAAAAGCACCAGAATATGAAAGAAAGACAGCTAAATTACTGGATCATCGCAGGTTTCTGTCTCGTCAACAATCATCTTGACATAGTTTTTACATATTTTACTCCAAACTTTACAGACTATTTTTCCGTATTGCTGTTGAGAGGACGGATGTTATTTCTATTAACTTTTAAAGCATGTTCCAGAGTAGCCAACTCATATTCGGGGTCACAGAGGCTTACACATTTGCAGTACTTACTTGCTGCGTGTGGTGTCCATCAAAAACAGTTCAAAAGTGAAAATTAACCGGTATGGGGGGAGAAACACAAAAGGTTGAGTTCGCCTTATCATCTGTCACATGAAAGCGCGTGGAAGTACTCTTTACCGGTGTTTTGATGTAAGGCTTGAAACTTTAGAAACTGGTCTGCAGAACTATTTTTCCTTCCCCGATGTACCAGACACTTAAGAGTTTAATACAACATACTTGTCCATAATGCATCCGTTTCAATCAAGGAGCTTTGATATGAAGTCACATTGAAAGGTAAAAGGCCTTCGATACAGAGTTGATTATTGAAAAATGCCAACTGACCAGCTACAGACCATTAGACAAGGAAGCAAAACTCTCATTTGCATCTTAATTACAAAAAACTGGACGTACATCTTCTCCTGAATGCAACTTCTTAAACGTTCCTGGATATTCATTAACTCCAATCACTCATCGCTCAAATCCAAGCGAATGTTACAAACCGACTCCACAAATTCCGCAACAAATCTCCCCTTTTCAAAAGACGCAAAGCGAAATTCCACGAACAACACATACTACTCGCGTGCCCCCCCATCACTAGTATCACCGTTACACCATCAGTTCAAGAGAAATGGCTATATTCACTGGGTACTTGTACCAATTCGGTTACATATATTAACTCATACGTGATGGCATTCGAAAACAGACAAGAGGGCTTCTCAAATCACAAGCAACTGACCAGCTAAAAATTGGTCTTGGTTTCGAACATTCTGAAACAATGGAACTCGTTCGGAGACTTGCGAAGTTACGCGTTCAAAAACTAAGTTGGCGGCTGCTCGGGAACAAGAAGGTAAACGCCGCCGTCCACACGCTAAAGATTCGAATGGTGTGGTGGTTCACGGAATTTTTGGGCGAAATGACAGACGGCCACCGCCCAAATGACGATTCTCAGTACGCACTTTTTGAACTGATTGAGAAACTAGTTAAAAGCTCTGTTCAAAGTGAAAACTCCACATTCGGTTCCCGAATCCACTTACAAGGAGTAGAGCTTTGGAGTTCTCGGAAAGATTTGAGAAAAAGCAGGTACATTTGTTGCATTAAAAGGACTCGCACTTGACACAAAACCGTGTTCATCAAGATTTAGGATACCCAGTAGGTCGGATTAGGCAACCCTTATGAAGGATATTGGCCCTGGTATCAATACCTAGCAAGGCTTTTTGATTTGCACATTCCACACAGAACACGGACATCGGTGTAGATGTAATACACTATTCATGAGTTTGCTGAACATTGTTCAACAACGCACGACCGGTTCCGCCCTTCTTGGGGACATTCAGGTAGGCGCAGTCCTCGAGTTTTCGTCAAACTTATGTTCTACCTAGAACTGAATAGTACAAAATTAGCAAAATATATTCTTCAGTTTTCGGTCGAGTCAGAGCGCCCTACACAAATGAAGTCAAACGAGCGGCAGCTCAGATCGAGATTACCGACAGATCTCAAGAAATAGGATGACCGTTGAGTTTGGATAGGCGGTAATTAAAAAGGATATTGGCTGCGGTATCAAGACCCAGCAAAGGATTGATCGGTACAGTGGTCATTTTATAGGGAGCAGGAACATCGGAGATTATTCGAAGGTAACGGAACATTCGAAAGAGCGTCCCGAACGCGAAATGTTGCGCTCAGCTTTGGTGCAATCGAGCGGTACCGGTTGGAAGGAATCAAACGCAACGATTGCACTGCGGCCTACATAAGACATAGAGCCTCGGACCTGCATACCAAAATTAACGAGTAGAAGAAAAGAGTAAGCGATCCAACAAGAAATGCGGGCGAATACCCAGCGCTGATAGTGTGGCATGCATCAGACACACATTATATTATAGATCTGGAGAATAGCAGAGCCTTGAGACGGGGATTGTTTGGTGATATATTACTTTCCGCATTCCTGATTTCCGACCTAGTTGCCTGCTTTTCATGGAAGATTGCTCGCCATTATTAGAACAACGTAACATAACTGTTCAGATGCCATTACTGGCCGTGCTCATAACGTGGACGTGGATTCAAATAAACAAATTGACGGACGGTTGCTTTGCGAAACTTTGAAGATAGCCGACCATATTGAGCATGAATAAACAGCTGACTATTTTTATAAAGCAAACTACTCACAGGGTTGCTGAAAACACTTCGACAGCCCACAACCGGTTTCGCCCTTCTTGGGGCTCATCAGGTAGGCGCAGTCTTCGAGTTTCTGTCATCCGCACATTCGGTTGTAGAATAACATAAACCAGAGATTCAGAGTTGAGTTGAAAACCAAATTGATTGGCAAATTGGTGTATTTTTCGTAAACAACTAACTCCTTTATCTCTATTAACGGAAGATGTTATCCACGATATCGAAATTCTATAAGCTCAACAGTATTAACGTTTGAAAAGAGGAATCACGAACTTGCTCCCTGTTATTGTCGAAGTAAATCTCATTGGCGCAGGAGAAACTTGCTTGAAAAAAGATTCTATCCGAAACACCAAACGGTCCGTAAATTAAAGGCTTTCTGGAACTACGGCACCGATATTGACGTCATTTCGAAAATTTAGCGGTTAGTATGATTGTCGTGCGGCGCCTTGGGCGAATAGACTTTCTTGAAGGTGCTAACTTTCACTGGCAGTTGACAAGGTGGCTAGGTCAATTAATAAATTGGGGAGATGTATCCTATGAATGTGAAAAAGCGAAAGCCACTGTTGGCGTTAAGTAATGCTGGTCTTAGCTGGAATTCATGCTAGTAACTTTCAAATGGGATTTCGCCAGGAAGGTAACGTCAACCTATGCTGAAAAGACAAGAAGCCGTGTACAGCTGTCTCCTCCTTTCTGGAAATCGTCGTCAGTTAGCCTCTCACGACCACAGGTTAGTCAACTTTTGTTCAGCTGTTCGTGGCAGGACGGTAGCGGCTATCGAGATGTGTTCTTGGGATAAAAAACTTCACGGTGCCTCTCGGCTTCTTCGCTTCCCTCACAGGACAAAATTTTGATTAATCAAGATCTGAACCTGCGCAGGAAGTACCAGTGAAGGACGCATGTAGAGGGGGCACCGGTGGAACATCAGGTGATTGTCAGCGTACACATTTCACTCTGCGACAAGCGATAGTTGTAGGGGGACAGTGAGGGGCATTTCACCACACTTCTTCGCGTATTTTTGCCTTGCAATCTGGTTTGGCCATTGGGCTTCCGGCTGTAGTTTGACGGTAGTTTTACAGCTTAATCAGCAACTTTCTAGGATGCGTTTCCAAGATAAATGTAAGCAGAGTCGAGGTGTCTCACGCCATGTGAAGCCGGTTGAACATTTTAACCGACGACCATGCAGTAGGAGCTGTCAACCTTCATTTCTGTATCCCCCGGCGCCAATGCTAGTGTTTGTTGATGGCTGGACGGTAAACGGGTTCTATGCTTTGTGACAGCTCAGTGGCCTTTACACTACCTGAAACCGGCGGAGGTGGAAGATGTTAATGGTGCCTCCAGAGCACACGGTGTTCATAGCCAAGGTCACAAAGCCTAAAGTTTTCGCTCAACGAAGTGCGCGGATTCCACCGCATGCTTCCAAAATGGCATTGAAACCGAGCATTTTTCAGAACATTGATGCAAAACCTATTATTTTTGTCATAGAGTAATTGGCATAACGCCACATATGAGCTGATGTTCAGCGTGGTGCCATAGACTTTGAAGTCTGCAAAAGCCAGTCCAATTTCTCACGTCGACGACTGGTTGTTCAAAAGCTTAACGCAACCAATTTTCCATCGGGTTGTTCCGCAAGAAGCAAGCCTCTATGCAAACACAAGGCAAGTAAATGTATTCAAAACAAACACCTTGTTCAGCTGGTCACAGATCAGACAGCTGGTCCCTAGTTCAGAGCACTTAAAGCCACTGCTAGCTTTGGTCACACGTATGATGCAGATCCTTCAACAAGACGCAAGGAGGGTCTTCCGAGTTGAGTACCATGCCAGACAGCACTATTCGCAAGATGTCACATAGCTCGGTTAGGTTTCCCACTCGAATGCAGTTTGAAAAATTTTCGAGTGTCCGGAAAACCAGCTGCTGGTTTTCCCCACCTGCAGGTGAACAACAATACATCTCAGCAGTGTACACAAACGAACAAACCGGCGATTGGAATCGAAAAATCGTTTCGTCAACATCCTCATCATCCTGTACAAACGAACAAAACATCCGTGCCTAAAACGAAGAGGTAAATTAAATTACCAAATGTTTTGCTCCACGAGCAAGTGAGTGACATGAGTGGAACTTGTATGTTCAATCAACGATGTCAGAAATTCCATACAGATCAGCAAACCGTCAACAAGATGGTACGAGAAATCGGTGAACTCATCCGAACGGAGTCAGACCTTTGAAATGCGGCAATTTGGGCAATATGGAGGAAGATTAGATGTTTTGTCACTGTCTTCCAATTCTGAATATAACTGGATAGTGGGGAGTAAATTTTACTGGAACGCAGCTGTTTTGCCAACCAGACCAATAGTGACAGACTTCACTGAAGAATGTTGACGAGGGAGAGGTGGCCGTTATCACAACACACTTGATCGAAACTTGTCATCTAGCAGAAAGAGGGAAAGACCACTGGCGGTGCAACTGGCGGTATTAGATCGTGTTTGCATTGTTGGACCTCTGTGGGAAGTGGAGTCTGTTACGACCTTTGAACTTGTAACGTCCTCCCGTCAGTGCTCATCCACGGTTTCAGCGAGTATTTTTATTCACAGCACAAACTTCCTTATTTCTTTGGAATTCCGCTGCCGTTTCTTCGCACTATCATCTGCAAACGTTGCGGCTCGCTTTACTGTTCTCTCTTCTGTTGCGAATAGATTCCACTGCTGACTGAGGTGGCGCTTCAAGTTGACTAAAAGCGGGAGGTTGATTACCACAGAATATTAGGTAGGGAATGAGATTGAAGTCTTCTTGGGACAACGCTGCAGTGGTACCAGAATGGGGGTTTCTTACAGATAATATGACACCTATTTTTAATTTTTCGCCTTTTTCGGCAAAACCACATTAAATTCACATGGATATTGGCTCCTAACTAACTATATATGTTAGTCTTTCGCAAATTCGCTGCAAAATTGTGTTCGTCCCAAAGAAATTGTTGCTTTTGTTGAAAAGTCTTGAGAATTATTAAAGCGGAAGTGTCACGTTGTTTGAGATATCGCAGTATATTTTCATAAAGGAAAAACTACTCACGAGGTTAGTTCAAGTAGAACAAAAGGTTGACGGAAACTCGGGGACTGCGCCTACCTGATGAGGCCCAAGAAGGGCGAAACCGGTCGTGGGCTGTTGAAGAGTTTTCAGCAACCTTGTGAGCAGTTTCCTTCATGAAAACTATTTTAGAAACTTTCGCTGATATTGTTAGAAGTATGTTCTACCAACCAGGAAGCTGCAAATTCAGGCACCTTGGAGTGGTTATGCTATGGTCAGTGCTAAGCCAAAAAATCATCTACAAAAATGTGGTAGGGCGATTTTTTTTACCAGCTTATATAATGTAAACGTAGTTGGTACCAATTCTTACCATTTCGGAAGTGCATGAGATCCAGCGATATACACTCGCTTGCGGATCGATTTAGTTCTTCAGCGAAATGCGCCGCACACAGATGGCTTCATGTCTTAGTTCGTGCGTCATTCTGGATGTCGCAGTATATATTTGTGAAAGAAACTACTCACAAAGTTGCTGAAAACTCCTGGCTGGTTCTGTTCTTCTTGAGGCTAACAACGTAAACAAGTCCCCTGAATTTCTGTCAACCAAACTGGTGAACAGGTGAGTGAATTTCGCAAATTTCGTAAAGTTTGGGCGAAGCTCAGAAATTGCACCTGCTTGATGTATCAGATCCAGTTCTTGCATTACTTCATTTTTTCCGCGAACAAGTTTACTCCAAAAGCAATTGGTGATTAAGTCGACTGGTTGCTCAGCCTACCCGAGAGGAAAGCATTTTTCAGCTGACGAGTTGTAAAGAAGGAATGTTGCTCAGGAATGTTGTTCCCATAGTTGTTCTCATAAACGGCATACACTTGCCGTGATTGGGCAGGGACGAAGGAGAAAACTGTCCACTTGTTCACTGCTAGATGAAATGACAGACGGACAGAAAGCGTGTTTGGTTCAGACAATTTTTTGTTCTTGTCACTCGTGTCTGTGAAAAAAATAGGATAGGTGGTCCACGCTTCACTGCCAGTGTACTGCAGGACACATCCAACCCTTGCTTACATATGCTGTGGCTAACCTCGTGAAGGCGCCGTATCCGATGGGTAGAGTTGATTGATTTGCGATGAACTTGTCACGATTGGGATGTGATTGCTGGTAACCATGACAACTAACAAAGTCAAGACTAGACCTGGAGACCACACCGGTGCTGCAACTGGGCGCAACGTTTGTACACATATTTCCGATCAAATAACGGTGATGATTCGTAGGCTGAATTTGACTCACTCTTCAGTGGGATTACCTTTGTACCATCCTTTGTAGCTATGCGGAAAAGTGATTGAGGATCTCTTACTGAGGGGCACTTCACATTTTGTGAGAATAAAGTCGTTCTCTTCCGGATCACTAAATCTATTGGTATTACAAACAGAGTGCACTATGGTTGAAGAAGGACGAATCACTTTTGACCCTAGTAACAGGCAGTTTTTGGCAACATACATTGATCGAGCTGCATCACCCTTTCGGTGCTCAGCTGCCGTACCACCCTAAGGAAGCACGAGGTCTGGGATGCTGCCAGGTTGCCCAAGCCTAGACAGGGGATGTCAAGAGGCAGAGTTCGGGTTCGAACCACGGACCTTTCCACTCTAACCACTGAGCCACCTGGCAAGAATATTTGTGAGGTAGGTCATCTGCACAGGATCGCTTGGATTTCCGTATAACCCTGAAAGTAGTCTAACTAACTGTACTAAAAATCCATTTAAAAAACTAAAGGATGCTGAATAGTAGTATCTGGAAAGAGGGAATTGTTGCAAAATGGAAAACACACCAGAAAATGACAGAATGGTACTCTGACCAAGAATGCTTTTAACCGAATAATAAGCCAGAATTTCGAACAAATTACTCGCGAAATTTCGACATTTGTAAGTTTAGTTGTGGCGGTTATAGAGTTGGCCGAATTTCTACTGTCCATTCACTCAATTTGATAGTAGCGGCGAACGACGTTTTGGCAGTTGGGTGGATCTACTCCCAAGGTGAGAGTCCTCCTTGGTCGCTCTTGGCTCTGTTGGTTTGGGATGAGCTTGTTGCCTCAGAGACTCCCTACTGTTCATTCACATTTCATGATCACATCATCGTCCAGTTATTTTCGAAACTCCCTCCAGCACCACCTGGTGTTTTGTTTATTCTTGTCTTGCCCAGTAATATATAACTGTTAAATATTTATTTCCTGTTGGGCTGAAGCGTTGAGATTTCTCCTCTTTACTGAACTAGGCAGCACAGTTTCTGACGGGAACCCAGTTCATCTACTCTAAACTTTGAACTTCAATGAGCCGATCACTCAAACGGTGAAGCCAACTCAACTCATCTTTTCAACCCTGAAGGCAGAGTTCCACCCAATAAGCACGGGTTTGTTCCATTCACCACTGACTTTAAGACTGCAAAAGCGATGCATTCCCATTGGGTTTTGCATGTGACTCTGGTGAAACCAAAACTAAAAAATGAATTTGATCGTTCTAGAGAAAAATTAGTCATAAGAAAACTGGGGGTTTTACCCGAAAATTCTGATGTACCAGCAGCTGGGACGAACACCGGAGGGCAGCCGGATTACAGAAATTCATGACTTTAAGTACTAGTGCAATGGTGTGTCTACTGATGGGGGCATGTGAGTAGTATAGTTTCTCGTAAATCTGCTTCGCGTCTCTGTAGCATTTGCTTGGATTTGAGCAACAGTCGATGAATATCCAGGAAAGTTCAGAAAGACGCGTCCAAGGAAAAGATGGGTAGGATGCATATGAGAGTTTTGCTTCCCTGTCCAATAGTCTGTAACTGTTCATTTGGCATTTTCTGATAAGTCCGCAGCGAAGGCCTTCTTCCTCTCACTGGTACTTAAAGTATTGGTCACTCTGAGGCACATTCTGTGGGTGGATGCGCTTCTATGTTTCCGCCAGTTGGTCACATGCCGTGGGAAGCGTTCACCTATAAAAACCCTAAAACCATCTATCTGGGAATTCCCGAGATTACATCACACGTCCGATATCTGGGCGCGAACGGGTGGCTAGCTTTGTAGCCGAAACTGGGCGTGGTCGACGTGAACAAGGTCACTGTGATGTTTCTAAAATCGGATAAACAACCCACATGTACTTTGTCCGCATTCCGTGTGCCTACGCGCGTGAGCGAGTTTGGTTAGATGGTGTCATGGCAACAGATGAACTTGCTGATACGCGCCTATTCGAGCATGAATGAACACTTAAAGTCAACTGACGATTGGCTAACAGATTGACGAATCCGTATCAAACCGTAGGTGTAAGTAAAGATAAGCTTCGAATGTGAGGTTTTCGATCCCGGAGTAGCCTTATCTATGGACATTCCAGCTTTATTCTTCTAACTGAAACATTTTAATGGATTTAGAGGCGGTAGCTGCGGGCTAACATCAACTTACTCGTAAACCACAGTGATCGATAAGTTTTAAACTAAGTATGGACACGAAAGACATGTGGATCAGAAAACTCCTACCTAAGTACACTACAATTTAACAAACGGTGATACTACTGATGGGGAGGCACGCGAGTAGTATGTGTTGTTCTTGGAATTTCGCTTTGCGTCTTTTGAAAAGGGGAGATCTGTTGCGGAATTTGTGGAGTCGGTTTGTAACATTTGCTTGGATTTGATTGATGAATGATTGAAGTCAATGAATATCCAGGAAAGTTCAAGAAGACGCGTCCAAGAGAAGATGGATGTTCAGTTTTTGTAAATAAGATGCATATGAGAGTATTGCTTCCCTGTCCAATAGTCTGTAACTGGTCCGGTCAGTTGGCATTTTCTAATAAAGAAATCCGCAGTGAAGGCCTTCTTCCTTTCAACCTTACTTGTAAACCACAGTGGTCGACAAGTTGCAAGCTAAGTATGGACATAAAAGAAGTATGTGGCAGAAAACTCTTATCTAAGTACACTGCAATTTAACAAAGCGAAGAGATTGACTGATGACACATATCCCTCAGCTTAGAAGGGAATCCAGGGTTAAACATTGAAGGATCAGTCGAGTAATCTTTTTTGTGATTTTTACAGATGGGCAGATTGGCTGTCAGAGCTTGAGATAGCTCAAATTGGAAAGATTGAACTTACCTGTCTAGGCTTGGGCCACCTGACAGTCTCAGAGCCCTCGTGCTTCCTTTGGTCGGCCTGAAAGAATGTTACAGCTGAAAGTTTTTTGGCTACCATTGAAAGAAAGATGGGCTTTGCTGCGGATTTACTTATTAGAAAATGCCAACTGAACAGATACAGACTATTGGACAGGGAAGCAAAACTCTCATATGCATCTCTTTTACAAAAACTGAATATCCATCCTCTCTTTAAGCGCGTCTTTCTGAACTTTCCTGGATATTCATTGACGGTTGCTCAAATCCAAGTGAATGCTACAAAGCGACTCCACAAACTCCGTAATAGAACTCACTTTTTCAGAGACGCGAAGCGGATTTACGAGAACTACACTACTCGCATGCCTCCCCCATCAGTAGTATCACCGCTACACCAGTAAGTAAAAATTGCGTCAACAGGGAAACTAGCAAAGCTAAACAGAGAATGAAAGACGATTCGGACATGTTCAGAGGACAGAAAGATGAAATACAAGAAGACCCTATGTCTCGTAAAATTTGGCAATGTGCAGAGAACCAGTTGTATGATATTCACATGATGTTTAAAGAACTCGGAAGAGCAAAATGACGCTCAGAATGTGTTTCACTCCCGTCCTCATTGTGTACCTGCCAATGAGTTGTGAACATCTGGCAGAAATCTCCGATCGATAGAAATGTCACTTTGAACACTTTCGACCTGGTCATTAGTTTGTCACATGATAGATGGTCACTTGCACCACGTTGGCACAGATAAAAAGCCGAATCCCACAAGATAGCACGTGAGTTCCCAGGATGTTTGCCCTGGCGATAAAAGTCGCAACTCTGCGATGGGTGACTTCATACTGTTTTTCTTCCCTCCCCTCCCGAAACAACAAGCAAAGGTGATCAGAACGGCGCCGACAACCAGTGTAAAGACATCCATGTAGGGCGATCTTACCCATGGTGTAGCGCTTCGGCGGGATAAGCTGCTGTTGCACAAAAGAATTACATTTTGTCATACAAGCATGGGGGAGAGCACGGGATTCCGATACAAAGGAAGATTCGGTGGTTCACAGCGACTGACTTTCCCATTGTGTTAACAGATTAGCTGAGATTCTTTCGGTTAAATGACCTGTGGCACAAAACTGTGCCGTATTTGCAGAGGCAACTTGATTGCCCGAATTCAGCTTGACCACTGTAATGTTCAGCTATCCGAGTCGATCAGGCCACTCGGATGACGTATAGTCACAGTGCCGAAGAATCACGGCAAGCTAAAACTGAGAATCCGTCTTCGTTGAAAGTTAGCAACTATTTCAAATCCTGGGCTATGTTTTCGACAAATAGTTTCACTTGCGTATGAATTCGGTTTTCACGGGAAAGTATGTCTCTAAATATGTCCAATTTAGGCTCACGTAGAACTTCCGCTTGATGGGAACTAGGGGACTGCGTCTATCTGACATGCCTGAAGAAGAGCTGTCGAAGAGTTTTCAGCAACCTTGTGAGTAGTATCCTTTATGAAAGCTATTCTTTCTTTGGTTAAAGATAATTTACGAAAATGTATCGGATGATCTCCACAAAAGTGTTGGTCGGCTGCGATTAGATTTTGAATATTTCTGACGTTTAGCTACTTATAACTCATTCTGAAATTAACCATATAGCTCAGAATTTTTAAAAAAACCTGACTAATAAAAGGCGTGTTTCCACCGGGATAGCTTGTGTACTCTACCTCCGTGAGATTACTGTAGCAAGTCGCCAATCAGATCAAATCTATACGGAGTGTTGTCCTGCATAAATCCATAATGAGGTCCCTTTAGATTTTCATTATTTGATTATGCCGGCCCCTCTACCCAGGTTAAGGACACAAATGTTAAAGAACGGATTACTTACTGTGTGGAATACACATACGGTAGCGTATGGCAATTCTAGAGGTTACAGCATTCTTGTGCCTCTTTCCAGCGGAAGAAGTAGCTCCAGTGAGCCCAAGATCGCTCAGGGATTAGAGCGCGAAATTACTGACCTTAAGGCCCGTGATTCGAACCCAATCCTGGCATCTGTGTAGGCTTGGAGAACTTGGTGGGGATTTTACAGTTCCTCGGGTGGCGTGGTAGCCATGCACCAAAAGTGTGATGCTTCTGCAAGAATAAAACTACTCTTATTACGCATTGTTTTCAGTTCACAGCCACAGACAATTTTATCTGTCAGTCAAGGTGATCCCATGTCTTTTCGAAATATTCTGACTAAAAATAATGGAGTTTTTAGGATAGTATTTCTGTCTCTTGGTTCTTGTTTGGTGAAGAGTGGTCGCACGCTAAGAGGAAATTATTTTGATCTGTGCTGCAGTCTAGAAGGATAGCTACACATAGTACCCTCAGGCAAATGTAGAAAGTTTATCAAAGTGATTTCCCTCGGAGTGGGTTTGTTGCGCCGAGAACTAGACATGGCCCACAATAAACGAACACGGGTTGATTACTGTTCAGAATTTTCATAATGCTGGATTCAAAACGTATTGTAAGCAGGTTTTAAGGTGATTTCCTGCTTAACTTGCCATTGCAAGAGGAGCAGGCCCCCTCCATTGCTGTTCATCGTAGACGGCACCGGATGTGTTAGTCAAGTGGCACGCAAAGCATTCAATGGATAGCTAGTGACGGATTTTTTCGAGAATGGCTGCAGGAACTGTCGTCTTTTGACGTGCACATAGGTAGTACAGGAAGTGGAAATGCAAGCAAATCTGAATGAATTCATCTCACTGGTAGGACTGATGTAACAAAGGCAGGTGAAGATAGGGAGATTGTGGAGTTTCACCGTGCATAAGAAAGCATTCCAGGCAGGTGTCAAACTCTGTTGTGCTTTTGGTTGCGAGTAGGTGGGCGATCTGTCCACCCCATTCTCTTATCTTATCCTGATCAACTCCAGTCCGGATAGTTGGTTAAATCAATCAGTTTGTACTGTTATTTTGTTGCTCAGTGTATCACATCGTTGGCCGGTTGGAAAAAACTTTATGCGTAGTGTAGATATTTATTTGTGGACTGGGACAATACTTTGCAAATCCACGACTGCTTTTATCAGACAAGTTTTTTATAAGGTGCTTTGGAAATCGAAACATATGATCATGTGAATTCGTTACCCATTCTCAGTACTTTGGAGTAGACGATCCCTCATTTCTTAACTATGTGTAATGATGATAAGGGTCCTTTCAAATATTCGAGTGTATTTCTCGAAAACGGTCCAATTTGGGTTCAAGTAGACCATAAAGTTGACGGAAACCGCGACTAACTGATGGGCCCGAAGAAGGACGAAAGCGGTCGTAGGTTGTTGTAGAGTTTCCAGAAACATTGTGGGTATCTTCCTTTATGACCAATATCTTTCGCGTGTTTTGCAGTATCCACAAGCACTGCGTCACGAAGCTGTTCATGCTAGCGCATACAGCGTTCCCATCTTAACTGGCTTAATTAGAGGGATGGGTTTTGTGTCTGAAAAAGGTCGACTTTACTGGTCTGTTTGGGGGCATGATATGGCCATCCGGCCATTTGGAAAATATTGACTGTAAAGTGTCTAAATTTTGTTACCTTTTGCTAGTGAAGAAAACCGAATTTAGGTGTGCCGAAATCCTACTGCGTGAACCTAACTGACGCTTATTCCTGACGCATCTTTTAGCACAGAGAGTGGCAATACTGCACTACTCATAAGGTTGCTGAAAATTCTTCGACTATCCCACAACTGGTTTCTCCCTTCTTAGGGATCATCAGGTGGGCACAGTCCCCGAGTCTCCGTCAACCTTATGATCTACTTGAAACAGAATTGCACGGAATTAGCAAATATACACTCATTTGCGAACAAATTTGATTTTGCGAGTGACTCACCTGGAACCCAGCTGAATCTCTCGTTTGTGATGTTCTCAGGCAACTGAATGTCCTGTACCAGGCCGCCTCATGTTTCAGTTGCTACGATATTCGAGATATGATATTACATTTCTATTCGCAGTGTACTACTCATAAGGTTGCTGAAAATTCATCGGCAGCCCATGACTGGTTTCGGCCTGGTGCAGCACATTCAGTTGCCTGGAAACATCATAAACGAGAAATTCAGCTGGGTTCCAGGTGAGCCTCTCGCAAAACCAAATTTGTTTGCAAAAAAGTTCGCAAGTGGCCATAGTGTTCTTCCGAACCAGTACGTTTGATTTAATGGCAGGCCTGTGAAAAATTTCCCACCAAGGAAACAGAAGCAGGCGCAGTGGACCGTCTCACAAAGATTCACTGGAATGCTGAGATCAGTGACAGACGAAAAAATCAATTATTTTTGTTCGATTTAAAACGTTATACGGCTGAACCAGAAGCAGTGGGATACCATTTTACTCGTGCTGTGTATGCTAAAATAAAGGTTGGGCTAATACGGCGAGTTTTCTACAATAAAATTTGGTAAATGACTAGCGATTTAGAAGCCCCAAAAGGAGGTTGACCGTTTGTGTGATAGATAGATAGATAGATGGATAGATAGATAGATAGATAGATAGATAGATAGATAGATAGATAGATAGATAGATAGATAGATAGATAGATAGATAGATAGATAGATAGATAGATAGATAGATAGATAGATAGATAGATAGATAGATAGATAGATAGATAGATAGATAGATAGATAGATAGATAGATAGATAGATAGATAGATAGATAGATAGATAGATAGATAGATAGATAGATAGATAGATAGATAGATAGATAGATAGATAGATAGATAGATAGATAGATAGATAGATAGATAGATAGATAGATAGATAGATAGATAGATAGATAGATAGATAGATAGATAGATAGATAGATATGTTAGACAAGAAAACATTTTTGCATCTCTGCAATGTCGTTTTTAACTTCTGTTGAGATGATTGCTCAACTTCACAACAGGGCTGTGGTTCCACCTAAGATTGATTGATGAGCCTCCATCAAAAGAGTCGGGGCTCTTATAAAGTCCATACACAATCCACGTTGATTCCCTTGTATTAAACTGCGGCAACGCCAACCGGACTTCGATCACACACACAGACTCACAGGAATCCATACTGATTGCTTTTAACTTTGAGTAAGCTCTCTCTTCTTCTTCCAGGCTTTGCACTGTAGTGGAAAGGTTTGGTCCGCACTGTTCACCCCTCTAGGACGAACAGATATGCCTGCAAGACCTCCTATCATTGTGCTGTCTGAGTTACCGTCTCACCATAGACAACTCACACTCTTTCTGAAATATATATATATATATATATATATATATATATATATATATCGTATACCTGAATGGCATGGTCTGACAACTTCAAATAATTATCTCAGCTCTACTGAGAGTCACTCAGTTAATGATCAAACGAACAAGAAAATTGATGATTTACTCTGAAAGGTAAAATCCCAGGGGAAGACAAATAGTGTACGATAGAGTTGGATGATCCAGTGTGCACGTGACAATACATTATGATCCTGTTGTATAACAGATGCTGGTTTCAATCGGTTGGAAAATGTTTGGGACCGATTGGGAAGTCATCGTTTCAGAGGGGTTTGGTAAATGATTGGTGGATTGATTGTTGGGCAACGTTTCGCTTTTGACACAAAAGCTTCGTCAGGCCAAGTGAGTAAGTAAGTAGGCTGATTGGGTTTTAAGGCAGTCGGGGAACCAATCCGTGAGATTCCTTAAGGCTAGTGACGTGATCAGTGCTGGTTCAGTCCGAAGTTCAGTCTGATGTTCCTGTTTGTTGATTAGTGGGAATGACTAAGATTTACGTTAGATTGGTTAGGGGGGATTCGTCTTTATGATGGACCCGGATTTTTTCGTCCTTGTTTCTCCAGTCTAGGACACCCTAATGGAAAATACCTCTTGGGGTCGTTCACAGATACCGTTCACCTGTGTTCGTCCAAGGGTACTGGGACAATTAGTTTGGGGATGGGGTTGGGGTGGTCAATTGGATCTAACGCTACTTGGATTTTGTACTTTTAGACCCAGGCGATTTCGCTGATAATTGCACACCGCCTCGTGTCATCTCGCCTGATCTAAGACCGCTCTCCACACTTTTGCAAGTTCTACGCCTCTATTCTATTCACACTGGGATGTTTGGCGATTTCCACCGCCTCGGCCACCAGTCGCCGTGGTGTGAATCTTAAACCCCGTCTCAGGATATTCTTATTTTCTAAATCTATCCTATGCCCAGTGTCTAGAGCATGCCCTGCCATTGCTGAATCTTTAACTAACGTCTGGTATTCCTCTGCGTTCCTCGGTGGTCTGTTAATGTAACGCTTATGCTCACCGATTCTGGTGGGCAATTCCCTGGCTGTCTGATCTATATCAACCTTTGTGAAGTCGTTACCTTTTATCTTGTATACACGGTTCCTAGTCCTATCAACCGGAAGGCGATCCTTCAAATGCACCAACACCGAGCGTAAAGTTTTCCCCCTCTGGAAAGCTACTTTAATGTTAGCCGTATTCAGTACCCTTCTAATGACTTCAGATGTCCCTGTTTTGTATGGAATGACCGCTGTTCCGATCCACTCCTTGTTGGGCCTTGGTGTTGGCGACAATACCCGTCTTAGATGCCCCTTAATTAAACCCACTGGGTATCCGCTATCTTCAAGTCGCTTTTTTACCTCAGGTTGTGCTGCTCTTCGGTCGACCTCCTCTGTGCACAGTGCTCTCATTCTCCTGTACATCGCTGAAACTGTTAGCATATACAGCTTTTGGATGTACAGATAAGTGGTTTAAGACCGCAGCACTATCTGTTGATTTCCGGTATACGGTGGCTTTTAATTTCCCATCACTGTTGTGTGTCATGCAGTTAATTTATCGTAAATCATAGTCATCCCCACTAACCAACAAATAGGAACATCAAACAGAACACCCAGCACTGATCACGTCACTAGTCATAAGGAATCTCACTGATTGGTTCCCCGACTGCCTTGAAACCCAATCAACCTACTTACTTACTCACTTGGCCTGACGAAGCTTTTGTGTCAAAAGCGAAAGTTTGCCTAGCAATAAGTCCACCGATTGTTTATCAAACCCCTCTGAGAAGATGCCGGTTTCATTCATACGATTATCAGCGCGGCAATACATGTCAATAAACCGATTCGCTCACTTGGGGTCCGAAGTACTTTTAGTCCTTGTGGTCAAGGTCGATTAGGTGTTTGAGATGACAAATCGGTTCCCTTCAGGTTGATTCGGTGTGTTCAGGATGTGCATGCCTGTAGAATTGAATGTTTCAACAGGTTTAAATTCATGTTTCCCCACCTAGCATTGCTTTGTTCCCATCGACGTGGCCTGATTGATGCTCCGGTGCTTTTTGTTGGATCTAAACTTGGTTGGATATTTGCACCACACGAAAGGACCCGAATTAGGAATAGAGAGCAAAAGTGATGCACTTATTGACTACGTCTTAAAGTGTAGCGGTGATACTAGTGATGGGGAGGCACGCGAGTAGTATGTGTTGTTCATGGAATTTTGCTTTGTGTCTCTTGAAAAGGAGAGATCTGTTTCGGAGTTTGTGGAGTCGCTTTGTAACATTTGCTTGGATTTGATTGATGAATGATTGAAGTCAATGAATATCCAGGAAAGTTCAACAAG
>NW_008751923.1:47975-100512 GCF_000715545.1 Opisthorchis viverrini | reverse complement strand
CACTATCTGTTGATTTCCGGTATACGGTGGCTTTTAATTTCCCATCACTGTTGTGTGTCATGCAGTTAATTTATCGTAAATCATAGTCATCCCCACTAACCAACAAATAGGAACATCAAACAGAACACCCAGCACTGATCACGTCACTAGTCATAAGGAATCTCACTGATTGGTTCCCCGACTGCCTTGAAACCCAATCAACCTACTTACTTACTCACTTGGCCTGACGAAGCTTTTGTGTCAAAAGCGAAAGTTTGCCTAGCAATAAGTCCACCGATTGTTTATCAAACCCCTCTGAGAAGATGCTGGTTTCATTCATACGATTATCAGCGCGGCAATACATGTCAATAAACCGATTCGCTCACTTGGGGTCCGAAGTACTTTTAGTCCTTGTGGTCAAGGTCGATTAGGTGTTTGAGATGACAAATCGGTTCCCTTCAGGTTGATTCGGTGTGTTCAGGATGTGCATGCCTGTAGAATTGAATGTTTCAACAGGTTTAAATTCATGTTTCCCCACCTAGCATTGCTTTGTTCCCATCGACGTGGCCTGATTGATGCTCCGGTGCTTTTTGTTGGATCTAAACTTGGTTGGATATTTGCACCACACGAAAGGACCCGAATTAGGAATAGAGAGCAAAAGTGATGCACTTATTGACTACGTCTTAAAGTGTAGCGGTGATACTAGTGATGGGGAGGCACGCGAGTAGTATGTGTTGTTCATGGAATTTTGCTTTGTGTCTCTTGAAAAGGAGAGATCTGTTTCGGAGTTTGTGGAGTCGCTTTGTAACATTTGCTTGGATTTGATTGATGAATGATTGAAGTCAATGAATATCCAGGGAAGTTCAACAAGTTGCATTCAGGAGAAGATCGATGTCCAGTTTTTTGTAAACAAGATGCAAATGAGAGTTTTGCTTCCCGGTCCAGTGGTCTGTAGTTGGTCAGTTGGCATTTCTTAACGAATAACTCCGCAGTGAAGGCCTTCTTTCTTTCAAGAGTAGCGGAACCCACTACATTTGTACCTGAAAAGGATTTGCCCGAACTGGAGACGTAAGTACACTTTAACGCTAAAACTAATGTACATGCCAAATCTGTTGTTCACATTGATCCCGGTCAGGGTTGATCGATGGAAGACAGCATAATCAAATCAGGGACATCATTCAGCAGGCAGAATACAGACGAACACTCAATGAATTCACAGGCTAAGTCTTCCGAGTAAATTTCGCATCTTCCATAATTCAGATTTTCGAGTTAATAGGATCGTTTTTTCGACCTTCGCTTATTTTATAAATGCGCCTTACTGCGAGGTGTGGTCATAACCTAGTTAACTAGTTTCCCCCTGGTTGTTGTAGGTACAGCCTCCAGTGCGTCCTTCCGCTGAACATGTTCTTGGAGAAGATCTATATCTTCCTGTGGTTCTGGCACTGCGTGATCGGATTGGTCACACTGAGCAGTTTCATCATGTGGTTC
The DNA here is from genome assembly GCF_000715545.1 of Opisthorchis viverrini. Classification (NCBI taxonomy): domain Eukaryota; kingdom Metazoa; phylum Platyhelminthes; class Trematoda; order Opisthorchiida; family Opisthorchiidae; genus Opisthorchis; species Opisthorchis viverrini. The sequence goes on along the minus strand of NW_008751923.1, from coordinate 99,045 downwards.
TATCGAATGGGTTTCGCCAGCCGTCGTGTAAAGTTCATCAGAAAATACCTCAAAATAATGTCTGTACTGCGTGACACAGACAAGGCAGCATCGAGTAAATTTGTGGAGAATTACCTCCGCCCTGATGGAGTTTTTCTTATCCGACTCATCGCCATCAATGTGGGTGATCTGATGGCAGGCGACTTGACTTGCGAGTTGTGGCATATATACCGACACAAACGTCTCCACGAAATCGAAGATCAGAAATTTCTGGATGCCGCAGGTGACTTTGTCATCCCCACCGGCCCAGGCTACCCTGGTGACGCTCCCATGGATGTGAGTCACACTGCCGGTGGCGCCACAAGACGACTGCCTAAAGATCATGCAGCAAGTGCTCCTCTTCACATAGCGAACAACGTGAACAATAACAATTCAAACAATAATGATGACAGCATTGTTTGACGTTTTTTTATCAGTCAGAAACTCATAAACTCTTGTTTCCTTTCATTTCTATTTCCCCGCCAAATAACGCGCCACTCAGCGCTGATTGTGATTGGGTGATGCTGATCACCTGACGTCAAATGGCCTTCAACTAGACAGTGGGTTTGGACGAACGGATGAGATGGACACACTCAACACTTTTACGTCCAGTGTAATAAAATGTCATCTACACACGTTGCAATCATATGCTGTAAAATTCTTCGAAATTGTTTTATGCTCACTCACTCACTCACTCAATCAATCAACCACTCACTAACTAAGTCCAGTTTTACTGTACGCTACAATGTCTTTATCAAGGTCAGTTTGTTTTTCTATTCACAATTCACAATACGCTGCAACCCACAATTCGAGCGCTCAAACTTTACCTCCTGATATACAAAAATACTAATGGGGCATTTGGTTGATCGATTTGGCGATGCCACACCCAATCAAGAAGTGCTTTCAGGCTACAACAAGGACAACAACAACAACAACAAGAGGATCGCGACCGAAAGGACGAAAGTTTGTGCGTTTGGCGCGAGTGTTCTGAAGCGCTTTTCTGTACACAGTAGTCGAGCAACTCTAGATAAAATGGTTTAATTTTTCTATCCTAGGAATGTGTTGTTTATTTCCGTCTGATGAATCGCTTAAGCAGTAGATTAATAATATAAAAATTTGATTCTTACCACTTTCTTTCACCGTTCTGGTTTACGACCAGCCGATCGGGGATTGCTCGCGAGATTATCTCCCAGGCTGCGGGGTTTCTGTGTCGTAAATGAAACGCAAAGACCTACCAGCTGGCAATGTTGATTCTGTTTGGCAGCTTCGAAACCATAACATCAGAAGCCAACCGTTCTAACAACATAGTAAGGTACCACTTCTCCATGTGCTTAACGCTAGCAGCATCGATCGTTGTTCTATGAATCACGTGACAGAATCACGGTGATTGGGCAAACCAAATTATTAGACTACATAATCAGTCACTTTTTGGTAGCAATCACTTGTCTGACGCAACGGGTTACACACATTCAAGCGTGAAACTGATTTCTGTTAGGCAGCGCGAAGGAATGTACATCTCCTCGTTAGGCCACCGGTGTCCAGTCACGTTACGGCTAGTCCACTTACTTAAAAAACAGAAAATGTGCTGATTTCGTGCGTTTCTACCCAAAACTGATGTGAAGATACTACTGAAATGACAAGAGACTGCCCTCATCAGTAGCAAAAATGATGTTACAAACCGCATGATTTATGTCAAGAAACCATTTTTAATCAATTTCATATTCGCGAATAATGGATTCTAACTTTGATTGACTGGCGAAAACGGAATAAAAGTTTGTGGTGGACTGCGCAGCTGCTGACTGAAGCCCAGCTAAACGCTATTATCAAAGACGTAACGTTAAGCACCTTCAGTACAAACTATAAGAAACGCCCCTAGGTGAGTGTCCTGCCTGGAATCCCCCTGTGGGATGCCTTCAGTTTGCGGCTGACTGTGAATCTGAAAGTCGTGAAAACAGCCAGCACAATGACATTCTGTTAGCGAGAACATCATTAGGTGAAGGGAAACTTCCGTCGTTCCTGGTGTGACGGTGATACTACTGATGGGAGAGGCATGCGAGCAGTATGTTTTCTCGTAAATCCGCTTTGCGTCTCTTGAGAAGTGAGATCCAATACTTTTGGATTCGCTTCGTGGCATTTGCCCAGAGTTGAGCAACATTCAATGAATATCTAGAGAAGTTCAGGAAGAGGCGTTCAAAGAGAGGATGTATATTCAGTTTTTGTAGACAAGATGCATATGAGGGTTTTGCTTCCGTGTTCAATAGTCCAGTTGGCATTTTCTAATAGATAAGTCCGCAGCGAAGGCCTTCTTCTTTCCACTGGTGTTTCAGTTTTACATGAATGACCATTGGCTTGTTCGCTGAGGTTCATCACCAATCGAAGTGACATCATCAGTGAAATGTTGGGGAGCGTAGTCGAGGATGGCGATGAGTCGATGGTTGAATGTTGAGTAGTGTTCAATGTGTGTTAATATGAGTACTGCTAGCCAAGGCTGACCTTCAATCACGATTTGTCTTTCGGTCAAAGGTCTGTTATCCTGTGCGCTGAGTGGTCAATGACCACGTGACGTTTGAGTTTGGCCTTCCTTGCTCTCGTAATCTGGTCGGTGCTGAGGTAACTTCTTTCCTCAAGCTCTCTGTATTTCAGTTTGTGGTCTTTGTTGATCTGATTCCGAGGAGTTTTTTGTTTCTTAGGTTTGCTTCTTCATCAAATAGAGAGAGAGAAAGAGCGGAGGCATTATGAAAATCGCTTAAACTTCAAAAATTACAAACCTTAAAGTCGATACTTCCCACATTGCCAGTCATAAATGAATGAGTAAATGATGTGCAAATAAACAGACAGTCAAAGTCCTTGTGATCTGTCATGAAATCTACTTGAGAATTGCCTGTGGAAGAGACGGTGTTGTACTACTAATAAACCTCAAAAGTAGTCTGTCACTTTATAGACATCGCACTCGTTTAGTTGTTCTGATATTGCTTCGTGTTTCAGCTAGGTTGGCTGAGTAACGTGTGTTCAACCACGGTGTCTTCAAACCTGAGCAACTGGGGGCCTTTCTATGGTTGATATGGTACTTACGCTGTCCAGTATTCAGCTAAATCCATGCTAAAAATTCGTTCGCAGCGCGTTTGATAGGGGATGTTAATGGTGCTCCTTCAGTAGCCAATCATATCGAAAGATTCTAAACGAGCACGCAGAAATCAAGCTACTTTGGACTTTATGTGACAGAACGGTTCCTGGATTAATTTATAGTATTCGGATTGAAAGTACTAAATACGTTATATACAGATGTCGCTTTGAACGTTTCAAAATACAAGGGTACAAGCAAGAAGCGATACCGTCAGCTATGCATAAAGTGGGAAGGTCTGACCGATGTTATAACAGTACAAGGGTGATTGTACCATGTAATATGCTTTCATTCAAGAGGGGGCGAATTGGCTCAGTGGTTGGAGCTCGAAGTTACTGACCGGAAAGTCTGTGGTTTGAACATGACCTCTGCATCTCCAATTCTCCTGCCTAGACTTGGGGAACCTTGTAGTTACCCAACCCTCATGCTTCCTTTGGATGGCATGGCACCTAGGCGCCAAAAGGTATTGCAGCTGAACGGTTTTTTAGAACTTTCTCTTCACTAAACTCATAACAGAGGTCTAAAACACTTGTAAGCTGATTTGTCTGCTCATCACATGAAAAAAACGTTAAAAAACATAGACGTTTCTTCGATGTTGAAGACTTATTAGAGTGCTCAATGACAAATAAGGCACCATACAGATTTCTCCTCAGTGTTTCTACGTAGATACATTCAAGAATGTCCGCTTTATTCGATATAAATAGCGTGGAAGATTCTGTTGAGTCTAGGCAGTTCAATTGTGCAACTTATATCAAATATGAAGAATACTGTCAACGAGATATCTAGCTGGAATCTGTGTTCCAAAACCATAAAAACTTACAGTTGATACTTCCCAAATTGCCTGTGGAAGAGAAGATGTTGTACTACTACCAACCCTCAAAAGTAAGCCGTTACTCTGGACACCGCACTCGGTTAGTTGTTCTGGTAACGCTTGGTGTTCTAGATAGGTTGGCTGACTAACGTGCATAGCTGTGTTTGACCCCGGTGGCTTCAGGCCTGAGCAACCGTCAACAAGAGATTCAGCTAGGATTCACTTGAGTCTTGATAGGCAAATGAGTGTATTTGTCGAATTTCGTGCAATGCGGGTTCAAGTAGACTATGAGGTTCATAGGAATTCAAGGATCACGCCTACCTGATTGGGCCCAAAAAGGGCGTAACCGATCGTAGACTGTCAGTAAACGTATGAGCAGTGTCCACCATCAAATCTAAGGATGTTTTTGCGATAAACTGCTGACATCGTCAGCACAAGAGAAATATTTGTCCGCTACTCTCAAACAGAAATTGCTGCGCGATTGATTAAATGACTGATTTTAGCTAACGTTGATGAAAGACATGGCTATCTCAAATGGACCTACCCGTAGCATTTCGTCAGGTAGCCCGGTAGCCGAGGAACATACTTGGTTTTCAATACCCAGGATAAGGGTAAAACAAACTTTGCCATTGGCATGAAAGAACTTTAGAATGACAGCTAGAGATTGATTGCTCTAGTCTACACGCGGTTTACAACAGCGAATTTATATACACTTTGATCATGTCTACGGTTTCCTGAACTTGTTTACTGCATCCAATCCAATAGTTGAATTCCTAAAGGGCCGTTCCTCATTCTGGATGTACTTTTACATGATATCCTGTTAGTTTTATCCGTTAACTTGAAAACAAACTCCGCGGACGCCCAAAACGTAGTTAGCAAAACGTTCGTCAGTTTGACTGACGGCAACGCTCTTTACTTCAACTGATCGTCTTCTAACAGCATATCACTTGGCGCTGATTTCGACTTGTTGTGCTTCACGGCCTGGCACAATGGATTTATGCTTTCTGACATTGCATATATCAGTGTCGATAGAGCTCTCTCCGGATTACATACCAATGGATTCACTTTGGCTTCCGCATCATAGGCGAACTTGGTATCCCATACTTCGTGTTCTATCAACATTTACAAGCTTTTCAATGAAGACTTCGTCCACCAGATAAAGCCGATCTATGCTGAATAAGCAAGGAGCACTGTACAGCCAACGGAAACCCTCTTTGGAATCGTCAGTGATGCGTCCCTTATGAATCCCCAGTTGAAGACAAAACGGTTCGGCTACGAGTGGTTGATCAGCATTTGTGATAAACTGGCACTTGCACAGTGTGTGTGGTCGCCCATTCCTCAGTCAAGGAACTCAGATCATATGTTCAGTTGCTGACTGACTCCTCGAGCGACGATCCTAAGTGATGATGTGCAATGCCTTCTGCGACAGCCACTGGTAGAATGCAAACTGAGAAACCACCAAAACAACCCGTACTCCGAAAACAATTTTCGAGGTCGTATGTTTCAACTTCAAGTGTACTAGTTCCGATTTCTGACTGACAGTTGTCGAGCCCGCATTATTTACTTTGCAAAATAACAATTAAGATCAGGAATAAAATCGAACACTTCATAAATTTTTTAAACTTCAGAGACATTGGACTAATGTAATTCAAAAGTGAACTTTTTCAACAACTGTCAACTGGCTGTTTCAAAACGCGCGGCGTCGTATCAGGCACCAGGGCTCAGGATACCATTGACAGCGCATAGCCGTAGTTTGGATTCCACTTGAAATTAACAGTTAAGTTGGGAAATTCATCAAGGGAGCTCGTTTTTATGCGATCACTGTCCAACCTTCTGCTGCTCACTCTCCAGTGCACCATGATGTTTGTTTTGCGTAGCACAGAGTGAAAGGGTAGGATGGAACAGTCAGCCAAAAATACCAAAAATAGAAAAAATCGTAACGACCAATCAGATTCAAAGAAAAAAGTCCTCAACACAACACAAACCGTGAACGGCCCAATAGAATGTGGACCTAAGCCCCAAAAGAAAGGAGCCATCAATAAAAACAATGGAACAGGAGCTACACAGACCACAATGCAGCATAGATAGCGAGCGGGCCAATAAGACTACAAAAAGATCATATACCAATTGACCAATCATATGAGAGGATATTATATGGCCCTCAAGAACTTTATAAACGCAGTCAGGTACGGTGGAAGTACGCATTAAATTGCACACTGACGACGTCTGCTGGACCGGGGGTGAAGCATTTTCAAGCTAACTGCCAAGCTCAGCGAAAAGGTCAAAGGTCACCTGGTCGACTATCTGCAAATCCAGGTTTCCTGATTCCCTCGCGAGTTTTCTTGCCAATCAAAAACTCTGTCCAAATACACTCATTTGCAAACCAATTCGATTTTGTGAGAGACCCAGCAGGAACGCAGCTGAATCCCTCGTTTGAGGTTTGGACAAACCTCGAACTCCTTTACCGCTAGTGATTTATTCAAGTTGACCGATCCACAATGAGATGATAACACATCTGAATAATGGCGATTCAAAGAATACGCGACTACGCGTTATAAACTTGTTTTTATTTTGTGAGACTGTAAGAGGAGCTTCTGCATCCAAAACAGTCACCTATCCATACAGATTAGTGAGTTGCTTCCGAGTATATCTTCTCCCGCTTTATGGTGCAGCTGGTATACCACATTACGTGCCCCTCGGCAGGCAGTCTCTTCAGTTTGTGCACGACGCTGCGTGTTTCTGCTTTTGGCTTCCTTCACGTAATGTTTCGTTTAGGCGCTTGAATCACAATGCTGTTTTAGTGTGGTGTCATCTATCGTACATCCGCAATTGGCGGACTCGTTCTGCCGCTGACGTTCCGTGGGGCCGAAGGATAATTAAGTAATTTCTATGCTTTCATAAAAGAAACTACTCACAAGGTTGCTGAGAACTCTTCGACAGCCCACGACCGGTTTCGCCCCACTTGGGACTCATCAAGTAGGCGTACCTCTAGAAAACAGTCCAACTTGTGTTCAAGTAGAAAACGAGGTTCATGAAAACTCGGGGACTGCGCCTACTTGATGAGCCCCAAATGGGCGAAACCGGTCGTGGACTGTCGAAGAGTTTTCAGCAACCTTGTGAGTAGTTTCCTTCGTGAAAATACACTGCGATATCTCGAATATCGTGGCAACTGAAACATGAAGCGGCCTGTGTGCAGCACTTTCAGTTGTAGAATATCATAAACGAGAGATTCGTGAAAACCAAATTCATTTGCAAATGAGTGTTTTTTTATTTCTATGTTCTTCTCGAGTATTTCGGCTACTGTTAAAAAAAACAGCAATCTCATTCAGAGGTAGGATATTCCGAGTACCAGACACTTGACGACATGTCAGCCTTTCCCATTGAAGCTAGGTTGTTTCTTCCTGTGTTGATCCTTCCCTTGCTGTTCTACCGCATCTGAAAGTACGGCAGCTCGAAGACAACAGAAGGTTCTTACAGCCTCATTTATCAAGCTAACACAGGATTTTCCGAAAAAGATTGAGTTAGAAAATTCTTGATTGAATAAGAAGCGCCCAGCTTAAAATATCAAATTCTGATTCTGACTTATCGGTGTAGTAGACGGTTCGAAAATCTAACCGGTTATTCAAGGGGGCTTGTTTCCAGACAAGGTAGAAAAGGTTGGCCGTAATGCACAAAATACTTTATCGATCGGGATTGCTAACAGAATGACCTTGACATGGAAAATTCACCCCCGACACATCCACGCTGCCAGTGTAATACACTGTGTGGTTAGTCATATTGGATTAGCCGATTCCACATAAACTTCATTCAACCTGGAGACTATAAGTGACTGAATGAACAAATCATTCAGCCAGACGAAAATTGCGGTTCATTGCTGTGCACGGAGCTTCCGCGAACGGTTTGACCACTTCCCCCATGGGATCTACAAAGAGATAATGGCAGATCAAAAGCAGGCTGTCCAAAAGAGCAAAAAGTCTGCTATTTGCAGCGACCAAGTCAAAGTAGACATTGAGTTTAGAGAAGAGGCGTAAAGGGAGAAGTACATTTTCTTGGAGAGTCTGGTAATGTCACGGAAGGGAAACGGTAAAGCGGAGTAAGTCGCATGTAAACCGGTACGAGAAACCGTAGGGTTATTAGTGCACTGGTGATGATTTCGGTATAGACGGTATAGACAATCGACTTCTGATGAGTCACCTTAAAGTGACGTGATTTGTGAGTATGAAAAAAGACAAGTCTCGTGATCCACTGAGCGACTGTGAGCTGAACAGTCAAGTGTGTGGGTGACTGGGTAGCTACAGGGTTCAACTTTATTAGTGCACTGGTGATGATGTCGGTATAGACGGTATAGACAATCGACAATCTGATGAGTCACCTTAATGTGACGTGATTTGTGAGTATGAAAAAAGACAAGTCTCGTGATCCAGTGAGCGACTGTGAGCTGAACAGTCAAGTGTGTGGGTGACTGGGTAGCTACAGGGTTCAACTTCCATTCTTGATAGTTCCAATGGGTTCACGGTACACGATAACTCAAACAAACGCTATGGAGTCAAACAAAAGTATGAACATGACACCACTTCTAATAAGGTATGAGATAACAGTGTGAAGACAACTGATATCTATGCTTGCTTTTCCACAGTACATGTATTTCTACTTGAGTGAGGGAGTCCCATTAGCGAGTTTTATTGATAGAAATATCCTTCGAAGATCAACCTCTGACACGAACATCTTATGGGTTAGAAGGGAGTAGACATAAATTATTAAAAACGCAAAAAATATTCTTTCGGACTGCTGTGTACTCATTTGAGTAAAAAGGATTATTGCAGTTCCTGGCCGTCAGTCTTTCTTAATCGTAGTCTGAAGGCGACTTCAACCGAACCTCCATTTATCGATCACTGTGGTTAAAACAAACATAGAGGTCGGATTTGTTGGATCAGCCATGCTTCAGTGTTCTCGACTATGCTGAGAAGCGGCTAGGCTTGTACCAAGAGCGTTTCAGTTCCAAAGTTCCTCCTCAACATACTACTCAAATGCAAATTCATCCTACTTTAGAATACTTCGTTTTCTGATAGTGTGGACAAACTCGTACGCAAAACACTCGTGGCACATTTAACTGTCCAAGAATGGTACAACTTCCAGCGATCCATAAGATATAACTTTCTACGGAACAAGGAAACAAATCAACTAAGAACAAAACAGCGTCATATTTTCAAATTTTCAAACAATTAACGAGAACTGTTTCTTTCCGGATTTAGAACTCTGATCGTTTTGTTGACAAGATGGAAAAAACCTTGGGCCGAACGAAAAGCGTTTCATTTCTTGACATCGCCAAAAGTCTTTTACGTAAGTACGTTTTTGAATACACACGTGAACGAGTTTCTCAACCATACAGAATTTCTCCCCTAGCTACAATGTTGTGCGTAGTTGCATGTCAGTATCAATCAAGCGTACTTCGCCCGATTTGCTTTTTCGAGAATCAAATGACAACTGAATGAATTTACGGGCTGGGGACTAATGAGTACGAGCCGGACTGGTTCTTTTTTATCCGTAAATTGGTGACTACTCAACTGATTGTTTGTCCCAAAGCAGTAATGAAGCTCCGAGTCGAACACTGAAAGTTGAATTGTGCAATCAGGTTGAAAATTTACACAGTTTTAGAGTTCTTAACACGAATCTCCACTCAGTTTACACAAGTGCGCAGTTTACTGGAGATTGAGTGATCTCCTTAGTATGTGACGATGAGCACCAGGTTGATTATTACACTGAGTCTGCCACACAGAATATTTTCAATGCACAAGTAACTGACAATGATGTCAAGAACAATAGGGATTCTCAATATATGATTCTGCTTTTTAGCGTTATTTCAATCGGCCTTAAAGAATGAAACCGTCGCTGAACTTTCACGAAGTCCCTCTCTACTACGATACCCCCCCAACTAACAGTCCATTGATAGTCCTGTATTTATGCACCAGTTTATCAGCTCCCGCCTCCAATGCGCAGCTACCTACCTCACCTCCACAAATCATGAGTGGACGAAACTGTGGCAGGTACTGTACAACAAGTACGCGGTTCTTGCAGCTGATGATGATTATTCTCCTTCCAAAGCAAAGTCGGAAAGCCTACCCTTCACAGTGAGTCGGGCAAAGCTGGTTGCCTTTTGAGTTTAACTGACAGGATTGAAAGAAGGGACCTCTCTCTGATAACCCACTCTGAGGGCACCACCACACCATAAACGGGTTTTCTATTTCTGTCTTCAAGGTCTGTGAATTCCATGTACTTCTGAATATAAACTTTAGGTATGTGAATAAAGCCGCGAACGCTCAAGTGAGCATTGCATTCAAAGCGGTACACAAAGCAGAACATCACAAGCCCTGTTTGAATTTCAGTCGAGTTCTTCACATTCACTTTTCACCTTACAATGAATACTTTTCATTTTTGGCATGGCCTGTTAACCAAAGTGCAATTTTACACACACACACACACCCAAAAATTAGGTTTCCTGCACCTAGGGTCAGTCAAAATGAAACGAAATTCTTACTTCCACGAACTGAAGAACTTCATAAAAGCAGACGTCATGGTCAATTTACTGCCATCGCTCTCGACTCATTCTTTCTTCGGCTGATGCAATTTGATTAACTAAGCCACAGACACTGTTTTCAACTTTTTTGCCAATTTTTCAATACATAGTTTTAGAAATACAGTTTGACATTAGAAACAATTGTACCGGTGAAGTTGAAGTCGTTCACTTAGTTTCGAGACTTTCTTGGGGCAGTATATGTCCAAGTAAATACCTGCCTTAAGTTCAAGACGTGAATCTGCAAGAAAACGACTAACTACGGTTTAGCCACCGACACAGGGGAAAGGAAAAAGACCTCCGCTGCGGAGTTACTTATTAGAAAGTGCCAACTGACCAATTACTGACCATTGGACAGGGAAGCAAAACTCTCATATGGATCTTGTTTACTAAACTGAATATCCATCCTTTCCTTGAACGCATCTTCCTAAACTTTCCTGGATATTTATTAAGTGTTGCTCAAGTCCAAGCAAATGCTACAAAGCAACCCCACAAATCCGCACTAGACCTCCCTTTTCAAGCGAATTTACAAGAAAACATACTACTGACAAGCTACTCCCATCAGTAGTATCACCGTTACACAGGTAGCTCGTCTAGACAACGCGCTAAGCAAGTTACAATTGGGAAATCGAAGGTCATCATTTTCGCTTTATAAGATTCAAAATACGACTAAGAAAGGGCTCTGATCAGTACAGGAGTTTGGGTGAAAAGCGTTTACGTTTCGAGAAAGATCTACTGGTCCAAATAATCAATACTATCTCTGAAATAACCCACACACTCTGCAGATGCCATACATGATAAACAATTAGCTTACGCTTGTCTTCCAAATGTTGCACAAGTAAGGTTCTCAGAAAGCCCACAATACGGTCTGCACTCATAGAATTGGACAGAGAAGATATGGTCATTGGTGGGCTAGAGGCTACAAACACCGTGAATCCGGTAACCACAGCCTCAAGAAAGGAACTAACTGACTTGCTGTTTCAACCCCACCTTCCCTCCGTAAATGTCCCTATGTCGGTACCATGAGGGATTTTGCCATGTCACAGAAATATGCCTATCGCCTTGCGGATTTCGTCAGAAGAAATTTCCACACGTGTTCTTGGTGTCTGCTGCCGTCGATTCACAAAGCACCTGACAGTCACTCCAGCTGAGGTGAGAGAGTGATGAACGTCTGACATGAGTAAGCAACTTGTCAATTCCTGCGCGCTGAAATTTATGGAGGGCACAAAACCAAGCATCTTTGGACACCTGAATGTCAACTTGGGACTTCTTCGTGAGTTATCCTGGGAATTATTGTTATCGCTGCTATAAAAACAGACTTTCTTAGGTACTTTGATCTGACTGTTAACGCTCGCAGACTGCAGCTTGTCGAGTGTCATCTATGGTTGTGAAAGCATTCGGGTCACCATCGTGATTTCTACCGAGATCTATGACTTTGCTGCACAACGAGTGGCTCACAAAATATATCGGTCTGATGAGGGCGAAAGTGGTCAAGTGGCATATCGTTACACGGGCTTCACCTGCTCGTCTTTATCCTCTCGGCTTACCGCTAAATGAAACTAGCAACTCTAAGAATTTGTTGACCAGATTCTTCACCCTGAGACCAGTCGTCTTTCAAGCAGTCTGTGGCGTTGCCACGGTATACGGTGTCTGAAAGGATCTTCTGAGACTGGCACCCAAGCGGCCTCTACCGTAAATTAAATGAGATCACAACGCCAGGTATCTGATCGATAAAACTCATCAGCAACACCACTAACGGTCCGAAAGATATGCAGTTGACATATGTTGTGGAGTTTGCGGGATATCTAGTGTTCGTATTCACATCACTCTCGTTTGAACAGTCGTCCTTCTGTCCTGACGTAGTTATTCCAATGAGTCCACACAAGAGTCCGGGACAGGAGGACGAGTGTCCAAGCGGGAATGATGTGAATATGAACAACACATATCCCGCGAACCCCATAACAGATATAAAAAAGTCATTAGGAGGGTTCCAAGCGTCTGTGACGCTACCGGACTGGGAAGCCCTGACAGACAGGTCAATCGATCGTCACAACCAGGACAGTTACTCCGTCGTCGTTCCGATGATGTGTCGGGCACACCAATCACGTCGCTCAAGTGTGAACACATTCGCCCGTTCAGACGTGAAAGTTCAGATGCGCCCAACGTGCGCTGCTGGCCTCTCCAGGTGTCCGGAGTTCAAACCCCAACAGGGCCGTTAGACATTCACTGCTGATGAGTTCGAATGAGAACGGAACTCGAGTCCAGTACTTCCCCCATTTGATGTGGACTCATCGAAATAATTACGCCAACACAGAAGGATGACCGTTCAAACGAGATGTGCGATTTCTTCAGCAAGCTTGATTCGGCTAAAGTCTATCCGCATATCCTATTTGCGGAGGTGGTCATTTTCAAGATGGCGGTCTTTTTGAACTCCCCGGCATGTCTTTTGACTTGAGTGATGCTCCTTTGGACTTTCGATGATTCATACATGGGGTCTGTTGTAACTTGAGTCCCATCTCTCCATACCCAGGTGGTAATCTGGTCGCCAGCGATTCAGAGCCCAAATATCAACAACGTTTGAACCAGATGTCCACCCATCTTGACTAACACAGAGTTACGAATAGTGCTGATAAAACCACGCTAGTTTCGAGTTCTATAGCATTCCTTGAGCATGGAATTTCATCGCAAAAGTCTGAAGCTTTGCCGTCGAAGGTAGACAAAAGCGCCGACTACACTGCGCCAAGCTCATCTAAGAAACTCTGAAAATTCTGTGGTTTAGTTGACTACTAACGAAGGTTTGTCCACGCTTACCCTTTTGTCAAAAAATAAAGCTTTCGTACACTGAAGATGAGGATTTGCGCGTCTGAAACGGTCAGTCTTCAGAGTAGCTTCACTAGGCCACCATGACCGTGAGGCACCCCTACCATTTACTACCGACGCGTCCAACGTAGCTGTAGGAGTGAATGGAGAAGAATGGGGAAAGGGCAAAACTAATTCGTGATAGTTTGCTGGAACTCCAAACCCTTCTATGCGCATCCCAAAGCGCACCTTGACTTCTGGCTCCAACAGGCCTCAGTCATCCTGATCACCAGCCTTTGCGTAAGGCCACAAGTGGACACAGACTTGCTTCTGTCTTCACGACATCAATGCATGCTTATATAACGCGCACGATGACCTGAACAGTGCCTTACCAACGCGGAATTGCATCGCGTGTCCTCGTCATTTTCCAGGTCGCCGAGGGGGTCCCCCCTACCTGATAATTTACTTGGGACAGTTGGACTGACTGTTCGGATCGCTAAGCCCTATCACTCACCCCAACAACAGCTCCCGTTAGTGCACCGAATCTACTAGAATGAACCACTGCGGCTACGAAGCTCGACAGCTTGTGTGAAAGTCAACATCGCGTCTGTTGACGGTTGAAAATGGATGTTGTTTTACCTTCCCTTTCGGCACAAATGAATCATGCTTACAGCGGTACCCACACCTGTTCTGAGGGATCCCCCAAACTTTTGAGATTCCACCTAGCAGACTAAAGTGGAAACCTCACCACTGTGTGTGAAAGTCAACATCGCGTCTGTTGACGGTTGAAAATGGATGTTGTTTTACCTTCCCTTTCGGCACAAATGAATCATGCTTACAGCGGTACCCACACCTGTTCTGAGGGATCCCCCAAACTTTTGAGATTCCACCTAGCAGACTAAAGTGGAAACCTCGACCACTGTGTGCTTTTTTTTACTGTGAATACACGTGAAGCATGCCAAGTTAGTCAAATCATAGCACGTGTAAGGTGCAAAAACCTTGCTGCTTCCAGCTATCTTAGGCCGGATCTACACTGGGACATGTACTGAAGCACCAATTTATCGCATCCGAAAGTGTCGGGCACTCCTTCACGGGAGAGACCCAAACGTGGGCAATTTCTATCCTCTCTAAAACTCGTTGCCTTTTTTTAGCCCTCTCATCTCCCTCCTTTTGAGATAATTGCTTTTACTCTATCTTGTCTTTCATTGGTCTACCATTTTCTGTTTTACCTGTCAGCGCTTTCCGTAACTTTGAAAACTAACCTCTTAGGCTCACAGATTTGCAACCATTTTCGTTGTTTATACGGTCCTCCGTAGTTTTGAACACCAGAAAAACAAGTATTACGTAGCGTTCTGGCGTTCATTCAAAATTTGACTTCATGTCTTGAGCTATTCTCACGCCCGGGCAAACGCAAGAACGGAAGCAACCCCATCCATCATCGGTTTGTTTAAAGGATTGATTTACTAAGCCACGTAAGTGTTCCTTCCACCAACTTGATGTAGCTTAGGGGACCAATGGAATCCTTAAGCACGTCATAGGTAGATTGAAATTAGTCTACCATCTTGTGAGGTTTATTTGCATTGCAAACCCCTTCACACATTGCTTTCATGCAGTTTTGTCTATCCTCAATGGCCATAGAGTCGTTTTATCAGCTAGTTAGCCATTAGGCGTTTTCATGTTTATTCACAAAGGTTTAGGCCGAAAATACGAACCTTAGCCACTGGATACCCACGGTGATACTACTGATGGAGAGGCAGGCGAGTAGTATGTGTTGTTTGTGAAACTTCGCTTTGCGGCTCTTGACAAGGAAAGATTTATTGCGGAATATGTGGAGCCGCTTTTTATCATTTGCTTGGATTTGAGCAATGAATTATTGGAGTCAGTGAATATCTAAGAAAGTTCAAGAAGACGCGTTCAAAAGAAGATGGATGTCCAGAATTGTAAATAAGATGCAAATGAGAGTTTCGCTTCTCTGTCCAATGATCTGTAACCGGTCAGTTGGCATTTTCTAATAACTCACTCCGCAGTAAAGGCCTTCTTCATTTGGTTTGGTGAAGTTTAGACTTTTTCCTCCAGCTTCCGCGGTACTAACGATAGCCACCAACGTTGAGCTATCATCGACAACGCGCGATGCTAGACGTTAGCTGTTGGAGTTTCGGTAAGCGAGAGACAATCGTCTTCTCCCCAATGGGACCTTTGGTTACAACAGCTTCAACGCTGGTCAGGTCATCATTCATGGTATCAGGATCTTCCGCTTGACAATTCTGAATCATTCGTACTTCCTTTTATCCCATCTCCGATTTCTCTTCCCCAGTGACAGTTTTGACACATGCTTCCTCTCACGTAAAGTATTCTGCGCAATCAATATAACCTCGTCAAAGTATGGACTGGACATTGGTCTGACTTTGCTCTCCCAGGTGCGCACACTCACACGCCACGTTACGATGCTTGGGCTACAACATACGATTGAATACCCTGGATATTCATACCAATAACACCTCAAACTTTCATGAGTTAAAAGAGAAAAGCGAAGTTCTGGGTGCTGTTCCATGAATTTTTTATAGAACGAGCTCCTACCGTACAAAAGTATGTCAGTGTACTTTTGGAGACATTCGGCAGATGGTTATGTATTTTCGAGTTTGACGGATTAGTAGAATCATAAAGGACCCCGTCAGGAAGAGTTGTAGAGGTTTTGGTGTGTGTATTTGGCGTACTTTCCGTGAGAATGCTAGGTGCTCTATAACCTGAGAGTGGACACCTAAGGTCAGTAAAGTGCAAAACCAAAAGTTCGTGAAAAGCGATGATTACAAAAAACAAAATATGTAGAACAGTCAACTGTTCGATTAAAGTATTTAATCCCTCATTTTTGTGAACAACTCTCCTACAGGCGAATGCCAGGACATACTGCAGAATAACTAACTTAACTCCGGAGAATTTAGTACAGTTGGTTTGCTCCAATGGGCATTCGTCGGAAGTCATTGTGGGAATTGGTCAACTCCACACTTGATTTTGGATTCAAGATGAGAGAAATACTTCGAAAGAGTCTGTACAATATGTGAAGACAGAAGCTGACAAGAAAACAACCTCAGAAATCCAATTGATCTTGGCCCACCAATCGGTACACACGCTTACATCCAATGGAGCAGTTTGCCATAATAACACGTTTGAATCCACACATGTCAGTTCCAAGAAGCCTCCTGGAAAACTAACTTCCTCTTGCTAAAATTCTGTGGAAGTAACATGCGTTTTTATGTTTGGCAATTATTACAGGGCACAAATAACGTAAGGATGAAACGAAGAACGAGATAGCCCCACGGAATCGGCAGACATGACAAGTTAGAATGTCATGCAGTAACTTCTGGATGTGGGATCAAATTTCATTCGTTTCCTGGTCAAGACAGACACTCATGCTTTATAAGCACAGCATCAGATTCACATGCTAGTTGTAATATCGATCGTCCGGTAGCAATTTTGTGAAAATCAATTTACAACTGAAAATTATTCAGTCTACTGCCCAAAAACCAGTAGTGTTCACGTCTAACTGCTTAGCATAATTCAACGTTCTGAATCCTCGCGCTAACAAGCACACAGTCCCTCACAAGAAATAAATACGTCTGTAGTGGATTTGCTTGCAAGTACCATGTGCTATCTTTCGACAGAACGCGAACATGTTTTAGTTACACTGATCAACATGTTGAGGACGTGGGTCTTGGAGAAGGGTCTGGGAGGTGGGGTAACATTTTGTGATATNATGGTCAAGGCCGCGCTGAAGGAGAAATAGGAGTTTGTTCAAGCTGGCAACAAGGTACACACGGATTGTCAAAATATATTACTGGACATGTATGTGAGATCAAGAGTACGCATAAAATCGGGAACTTTTTACCACATAGAAGTGCTTCGTTAATCGTCATGGTGCATGTGTGAATTTTAGTTTCACGAAACATAAACATCGTCAGAAACGGCGTTGCATAGCAACGCTTTTGTTTAAAGTGCTCTAGCAGATAGATATGATGATAGAAACTAAGTGCAATGGAGCCGTGTCTGAAAGCGTTTCATCGTAATACCCTTTTGCGTACGCAAATGCAACCGTTTTAGAGTTGCCTTGCAAAGTTGAACGTACTTTTTAGTCATTCGCGCGTAAAAGCGATGTAAATGCCGTTTCACGCCCAACCGTTGTACAGATCTTGGAGAACCAGCTCACTAGCGGGTGATTAGGCAACGAAAAACGAACGGAAAAGGTGAATTTGACGTCCCTGAAAAAAATATGAATGCTAGCAGATTTATGTGAGTTGACTAAACAACTTGGGTTTCGATCTATCGGTTGATAGAATCCTAATCAAATTCAGCAGCCAAAAATAACGGATGAAAACGCGTAGATTTAAATTCCAACCAACAAATGTCTCTCAACTGATCTAGTGGATACAGTTAGAATTTTGAGGTAGGTAGCCGGTTCAGGATCGATAATTCCGGAGTTCAAATCCCGGCTTGGTTAAGGACTGCCCAATGAGCCCTAATAAGAGAGAAATTGGAATCAAGTGGTCCCGTCATTTGGTGTGGACTCAGGAGAATAATTGTGTCAGGATGGGAGGAAGACAGTTCAAAACAGTGCTATGAACGTGAATTCCGAGAACCCCGCAACCACTTGCGCTCTTATGTGAAATATTTTTGCGAGAGCGATGAATCCAAGGTTTGCTAGATGTTCACGGAACTTTCAGCCTGCCGCGTTCGACTTATCAAGCACGTCAATTTCGCTGTGAAACGAATAGACTGCTGGAGAGTTTTCACACTACGTCTAGTTGGTGAACCAGAAAAATGCACTGAACCAAATGTCAGATTGTTCACGCTTTTCGGTCTGTTCACACACAATCAACTCACTTTCGAAGCCTACTTTCCTATCGACCCCTGCTATCCTAGCGTAGTTAGAACTGAAAACTCAGTGCATGCTGTCAGGGTTCTAAATTATCAGACACTATTGCGTAAGAATTATGCTGCCTAGCATACTTGCACTGAAGATACCAGCGTTATATGAAGCACAAATTTTCATGGTAATGGTAAGACACGCAACAGATTGCATTGATTTCGAATGTAATAGGCTACTGAGACTGGTAAATGCAACTTTAGGAAATCACTTCACGACGGACGAGGCCAGGCGCATTTGCGGCGTGAGGCTAGACAGTCGTGACCATAATCTGTGACAACTCCATTCCCATTTCCGTACAGGTTCACAGTGTGCCTAACCAAGTCGTGTTGTATATCTTTGTCTTCATCGACTATATCAAAGAGGAGTTTCCACTGCTTTCGCACTTATTCATACCATATCAATAAAGCTGTTCGTCTGCGTGCCTGGTCAATTGACGCTGATAGCAGAGGAAGAAATAAGAACCTATTTAGACGACTAAGTCGAGACCTAATCGAGACCCAAGATGTGAATTCGGAATCAGCCGATTATCTGGCGTTCAGGAACATAGTTCCGTTCGAACAAAACGCAGTGGTCGACCTCGTAGCTCAACTAACCAAATCTCAGTTGTTGAATCATACATGTAGACAATAGGGTTGACGAAAACCTTGGGGGTGCGCCTACCTGATGAGTCCCAAGAAGGGCAAAACCGGTCGTAGGCTGTCGAAGGTTTTTCATCAACCAAATGAGTAGCGCATTTTGTCAAATATGCTGTTCTTTAGCTTAAGAACAACCACCTGTATTGTTACAGCATTAGCTGAACAGGTGGGACCTGAACCGTTGGTTGCGATTTCTAGTTTAACTTTCACCAGTTGCTAAGCGTACGTTGTGAAACGGTATGCAAATCTTACAGCTTACACAGTCTCGTCTAACTGTCATATGGAAAAGGTCTTGTTTGGTAGCTGAGCGCCAAATGACACCAAGTGACTCTGCGATTTCGGAGATTCAGGTTCCGTGACTTATTTCTCTGGTGAAAGCGCCACCGCTGCACTTCGTGGTTACAAAACCAAACATGGTCTCATCAAAGGTTCTTTCACCGTGTCGACCATTACACACTTGATTGCAAAATTTGCGTCCAGGGGATCTGTATTGGATTTTCCTGGCAAAGGGAGAAGTCTCTCAGTGATGAAAGAGGGCCCATTGTATGGAATGCCATCGAGCAACTTCAGTCCCCGAGCACCGTGGCATCTTCGTCAATAACTCAGGTATCTCAGTTGACCGGCATTGCCCGCGCCAGCGTGCATCATATTATGAGACGCCACCTTGGTGGAGTTAAGAGCAAGAACCGAAGAGGAGTGTGCACGAGTGACGCTTGAAGAATTTAAACATGCTGCGTCTCACATCTTATACCGCCACCAAATTGTTATAGAAGAAAGTGGCAGTTTTTCAACATCTTTTCTAATAACAATTCGTTTAAAATAAACCTCCATAATGCTTGTATGTTCCTATAAAAAATAATAAACATTTGCATTGGCGTTAAAGTTTTAACTTGGGTATTAATTTTTGCGTTTATTATGATATATCCTTATATAGTCATGTTGACTAGGTTTTCCAGCTCTATTCTAAGGCATTTGACATAAAAACGAATTTTATCCATCAGATCAGCTGGAGGTTCGCAGGTCATGAAGAAACAATCGTCAACCGTGATGCATAAATCTGTCCTTATACTGCGATCAAATGAGTACGGCCTCTGAAGCACAATCCCACACCATATTAAACCTTCACTTTTTAGTATCTAGCTCCTGTGCTTTGATTCGCTGTAGGATTCGGCCACTGGAATTCTTCATTCGAAAGCTTATTTGTGCGGCGTGGTTGGCTCTCACCTAGACAGGACACAGCGCCACTCATCCTTCAATCACAGAGACCGCATCCAGTATTCAAACGTATTGAACGCCTCTTCGACTGACGATTTATCAGATGGACACCTCACTCGTTTTGTGAAGACTTTCTTGTCCCGAGCCAGTGGAAGTCTGTGGGAACATCAGTAGCCAGGAGTCTGACTATTTACGGCTATGGATGAAGGCATCGAGGAGGATCAGATCAATCAAATAAACTGATTTTCATCACCTTATCCCGATAGAGTTCCTAGATATATGTGGCTCAGGTTCAGGATACCGTACCAACCTCTTCACTATAAATCGATAACACCATCACAAGTTACAGAGCACACGCGAAATTACTCAGAATACCAAAACTATGGATTTCGTTGGCAAATCTGGTTATTCTGATGATCTACTGAGTAATATCTTTGTTTCATCCAGAAGTGTGAGGATGAACTTTAATCCACTGACGGTTTGAAAATATGTGTACCAAGAACATGAGGGCGAGATGGACCAAGTGGTTAGAGCGCGAATTTACTGACCGGAAGGTCCGTGGTTCGAACCCGACCTCTGCCACTCGACTTCCCCTGTCTAGGCTTGGGCGACCTGGCAGTGTCCCAGCCCTCGTGCCTCCTTCATGAGGCATGGCAGCTAGGCACCGAAAAGGTGCTACAGCTGAACGTACCAAGAACATCAAAACTGACGGTGAATTGCTCAAGACGTTACTAAAACCTTATGAGTGACAAAGATGCTCTGTCGACTGCCGAACCCGTTAGCAAAAACCCATATCCAAGAGTCAACCTGAATGAGAGTCCCCCGGGTTCTTCTCAAACGATAAAGAACAATATCATCTATGGATAGAGTTCACTGCGTTAGTCTCATTGCTTATTTAGCCAGTGTATTGTTCGTTTACTTTGGAACTCGTAGTAAAAATTTTTGGCACGCGAGTAGGACTTCCGTTTCCCATGAAATTAAGCTCTTTATTACATGTCGATCATCCATTACATATTCACCAGTACATCACATGATACCAGCTCTCATCATTGATACCATGTCAAAACAAATCAATTCTTTAACCTATATTCACTCGCTTACTGCTTTGAGGTTAACAATTTAACCTGTACTGAGACTCTCGTTTGCAAATAAGAGTACCTTGTCGATTGGTGTTCAAGTAAAACACAGAGAATCTTCAGAATAGCACCTGCCTGATGAGGTTGATAGTGGGCTGTCGAAGAGGTTTAAGCAACCTCGTAAGTAGTGCTTTACGTCAGGACAATTTTTGAGACACTGCGGCTCTGAAGGCACTGTTTGCCTAACCCGGCCTAACAACTCATGGTCCAGTACCTCTTGGTATATCCTACACATCCACGGAAATGAAACTGCAGTTCCAAGCCTTCCGGGGTTTTAGTAATTTCAAGGCAACCACTGATCACCAAACACTTCGTTACTATCTAAGATTTAGCACAGAATTCACTGGATGGACATCCATTCTCTAACTTCCATAGTTACTCTACATCACGTGCCTGTCTGGCCTCATTAGTATTCTCGGGCATAGCAATGTTGTTCCCAGTGCAGGGATATTGATATCTCAATATAAACAGGAATGGAGAATCAGAGCCACCTCATACGAATCTCTTCTTTGGATGAAAAGAAAAAGACTTTTACTGCGGGGTAGGTTATTAGAAAACATCAGCTGAGCAGTTAGTAGACGCCAAGGGGAATTACCAGAAAACATATTACTCGCATGCCTCATCAGTAGTATCCACAAATACACGGGTAGTCGGTTGACACACAGGAAAAATTTCAATGCAGTGAACTGTCGCATCCTGAACTACGATTCAACTATTCAGATTAGTTGGAAAAGAACCACCTACCTTCTTAAAAATTCCACCGGGTCCGCCATTTTGAGATGATGCTTCTAAGGAATGATAGCATGACGGGACAGTGACTGTTTTAAGAGAATCTCAATGAAAGAGAAGCATTTCTGGGTAATGTGCCGTGGTACGCAGGTCTAAAACAAAGAGGAGGACATGATAAGATAGAAGAAGCAATCCGATGACTCTCTGATAATGTCAGAAGAATCAGATGCCAAAACGTATGCACAAAGGAAAGAAATCAGTAAAACACGGGCAAGGTGAAAACAGTAGGTATAACAAAATGGACCCGAAACCGAGGCATATTTCTGAACTTTCTTTGGAGTTTCCTGAATTTTTGGTGAAGGACGAAGGTACACGATCGGAGAGGCTTATATATCCTGTCCCAATGGCCAACTGTCTGAGGAGGTGATATTTCGAACTGCAAAAAGACGCTACTCAAGACTCTAATCAGTAGTATGCATCGGTAGAATAGCAGATGTTTGGCCAAATGATTAATGGAATTATGATAGAGAATAGAAAAATCATTCAGTTTTTACCCATTATACAAGCTGAAAGGATCAAGGTGTGTGAATTTTTTCTACATAAACTTCCCCATCGCGAGTTTATTCAGGCAAGTTTGCCGTATTTATTTTGGGTAAGACGAACGGAAGAGGTAGAAATTAGTATGACACTGTCGATGGATTTTCAGCAACCTTATGAGTAGTACACTACAAATATACATATATCGCGATATTTCAAATATCGTGGTGACTGAAACATGAGGCGGCCTGGTGCAGCACATTCAGTTGCCTGAGAACATCATAAACGAGAGATTCAGCTGGGTTCCAGGTGAGTCACCCGAAAGAACCAAATTAGTTTGCAGATGGGTGTATATTCGCTAATTTCGTGTAATTTGGTTTCAAGTAGAACATAAGGTTGACGGAAATCCGGGGACTGCGCCTACCTGATGAGCCCCAAGAAGGGCGAAACCGCTCGTGGGCTGTCGATGGATTTTCAGCAACCTTATGAGTAGTACATTACAAATAGTATGACACTCCTTCAGAAAACACATTGGAGTATGTCGTTCTGACTGAACTATCGGTTTTGACTTTTTCGTTTCCTTACCCACTGTGCCTCTAAAGTTGCTCATCAGTTCCGACTGTTGAATTTTGAATATTAGTCGTAAATGCAAGCAAGTAATATCATATAAAGTTCCCATTTGTCGAACTCATACACTTTGTACATTTTATCCATTTTTTTCTCAATAATACCCACCATGGCGCATAACCGCTCAAGGGCTCATCGGACCACGTGACTGGGAAACTATATTTTCTTTCCAAAATAGAAGTAAAAATGACATACTGCGACATCCTGGTGTAATAAACCACCATATGAAGTATTGACACTAGATAAAGCGTATTCACACAATCACGAAACCAAATGAAGTAAATGCAGTTATTAGAAGTGTCAATAACGTCGACACTGCATAGATGCGGCCCTGTGGGGAGAGTTGACATTGAGCCAACCAGAAAGAGAACAGATTTAGGACAAAACGTATTACCTAACCCTATAGGGTTGCTTCGTGCCAGATGGTTGATTTACTAGCTTCATATCCCATAAGCAGCTAGGCTTGTCACTGACTTGATGGTTGAGTTTTATCGCTCTGAACAACGCATCATTTATAACGTGACAGTCCCCCGCCCCGCCTAAGAACGCTTTTCTGTCCACATAAACCATTTTAGACCCAATATCCGTAGATTTATAGACTCCACTGACTATAAAGTCAACCAGGTTTGCGAAACCAACATTGTTACAGTCAGAGTGTATCACTTGAAACGTTTCCTAAGCACGTCACGCATCGAGGTTAGAGGATGGCCTCCTTAGGATAGAATTTCGCAAGGTCTTGACTAGAATCCTTACACGTAGACAAACCTGATTCAGATGCTACTGATAAAACTTCATCTATCCCCAATTCATTCATTGGTCTACCCTCCGTCGTACTTCTGCCAAACGAACCGCATCAAACCACTCATCCTGTGCTTATGTACTCCAGCAGATCACCAACAAATGAGTGATAAAAAACAGCATTTCTCCAATTGGTTGACCGAAGTAGGGCTAAAAAAGCCGTCATACCATTTGTATGCTTGATGGGAAAAAAGGAAGAAATCAAAGTTGTGGAATACTGGCACTTCAGTTATTTTCTTCAGCCCCATGCTAAGCTTTTACGAAGAGCATATATCAAGAAATACTGAAAACTGATTGGCACACCAGGTCTTTAGAAAAAAGAAGCCAATGACCAAGTGAAATGATATTTTATTTGGACCGAGTGTTTGTTGGTAGGTTCCACGATGCTCACGTTGATGGAGCAGTTTGACAGCCTTTGTGTGGAAGCAGTCATGTAATCTGATTTGGGTAGTATCGTGTTCATGTCTTAAAGGTGACCAGATCACCAGCAACACCAGATAGTATCAGTTCACTTACGACGACACGAAAGAAAGACATTTGAGGAGGTGATCGACGTCTCTCCCGATGTATATATGAACACTCTTCAAAACAGTTGACGTAATCCATATAGCAGACAGCATACCATACAGCAGCAGAGATCGTCAATGGTGCGGTACCTCTCGGAAATGAGCAACAGAATAAACCCTTTTCAATCGTTCGAAATTCCAATTCGAAACAGCACTTGTGAATTTCGGCATCTTGCGAAGCAGTACTAGTCAGATCATAGTAGTTGTTTTCACATTTTTGAATCGAATACCTTAAATTTTACCCCAAAACTTATTCTAGTGATCAGTGCTCAACCTTTTCAGTTTATGTTGGGTATGTCAGACTTTCTCAATCAATATGAAGACAAATTAACCAAGATGTAAGCATTGGGCACTTGTCAGCCGTGAAATGGATGTGCGTATGACCCGTTTGGGCCTGTGTCTTCAGTAGGGATTGATTGCGATAGCGGAGAGTGTGACTTTTGAAGTAGCGCGTTTCTCTGTGTTCTATCTGCTGATTCGCCGGCCTGTGGTATCTGCTGCTGACCCGCTCCAATGCCTAGTGTCGGAGAGAAAAAGGCTCACGGAAGGGAACACAATAGCTATATTCCAACAAAGTGGGTGCGAGAGCGCGAGTGCGAAAAGTACAACGGCCTCAAGCTTTTTATTGGAAGGACACTGTTTGAACTTGGTCCCATGCTGACGCACACGGTCTGGCTTTAGTACGAGGCAGCGACGTGCTGCATATTGCGGGGGCGTTGTCTGACCTTGATCAACGCTGACTCGCGCTGTCTGGGTTTGATACAAGGCTGTGACGCGCTGCATATTGAGGGGGCGTTGTCTGTCTAGTCAACACCCAGCGGAGCTGAGACTCCCCGTAGATTCCGGGCATTCAGTGGTTGCTTTCAGGAAGCTGACCTTCCTGATACTCTGCGAGAAACCTTGGCTACGTGACTTATTGAACTATGAGGTCAAGACGATCCTGTGGATGACTGAAGGGCCGAATCACGGCAGTCGACAAAGGCGGAATGGATTAGCTTTAGCAAGGCATTGGCTGAGTGACCTCTCAGTTTGATTACCTCGAATCGGACGTCAAATTAGGTCAGCCTTCATTGGTGAGATCCACAGTCTGAGAATCCGTTTAGGTTGGGAGGAGGAAAGTGTACTTGAATAAACCAATAGGTATGTGGGAGTGCAATTATAGGTGACTGGGTATTCTGTGAAGAGTTCACAGTCGGTTGAAGCAAACACATTCCATAATATCACTGCGTTCGGGGACCACCGGGATGAACAGTACATAGAACAATCAGCAAGAACATGAGCCATGGTCACGTAGACTGGCACACACTCGTCTGATAGCTGGAAGTGATGGGCTGGTCCAAAGTTTAGTTATCTGGCTGACCACTCCACTCATGGCAGATACCGGAAGCCCAGGTACGAGCATCCACATATTGTAGTGTATGTAGTCATCTCAAGAAGTGCACCAATGAGCGGCTGTTAGACCAGGAGAAAGAATGGAGGGTATGCGTTCGACTTTGGACGTTCCTTAACCGCGTTATGGAATAGCGCGACTCCTAGGCTTCTCTGTGGAAACCAGTCTGTAAAGTCAGTTTGCTGGGTGCAGTGCAATAACGAAGTCACTTCATGTTTGCCGGACTAGACTGTGTTTCTCCAAGGAAATCTAGCGTATTATTGCACAGGTGGTGATAGCCATAATACAAATCAGAAGGTGTATGCACTAATAAAGGTCTTTACTGTGGTTGATGGTAGTTTACAGAAGCGATTTGCAGCATAAAATAAAGGCAATAGAATGTGGAGCAAGTCAAGAGGAACTTATCGTCTGTGAGAGCCCCTTGGTCAAAGTCCGGTCGACGGGAACGTGTTTTCTCCGCAGTACGGCTGCTACCCGTATTCCATAATTGTCCGTGAACTGGGAGTGTTTGGCTGACTGTACGCGCGCGAGTCTGTGTGTGCTGACTGCGTTCGGTTTCCCTATATGTAGGTCCGTTTGCGCGTAGGTGGGCGCGTAGGTGGGCGCGTAGGTGGGCGCGTAGGTGGGCGCGTAGGTGGGCCGGTACAGACAATCGATTTCCGGTGAGTCAGCTTAGTGTGACGTGTTTGTGAGTATGAGAAAAAAGACAAGCCTCGTGATCCAGTGAGCGACCGTGAGCTGAACAGTCAAGTGTGTGGGGGACCGGGTGGCTACAAGCGCACCGCTCATATTCGACAGCAACCTGAAAGCCAGAGATGCTCTGCCGTTGAGTCCTAAACCTCTTCGCTAAAAAAGGCAATGCATTTTTGGAATTGCCTTCACCTACACACTGCCAACTAGTAATGATTCTTCCACATTGTTCCTTATAACATTTAGTCAGAGGTCCCTTCGTTCTGTCACATAGTTTTAGAACTGAACTGAGCTTACTGAAAACAGATATACACTGAGGGATAAACTGCGGTTGTCCAAGGTGAAAAAACTGCAGAACCTTTAGCAAGAGTTGGTTTCTTGGCTTGTTTCTAGTCAGAAGATGTACGAAAGGATGGTTTCCTCTGGATATATATTGTAGGTGTCGTTTCAAGAATCAGGCAGAACGATCCTTCGTAAAGAAAGTGATGCCACATGGGGAGATTTAGTGCGTAGTTTGCAGCCCTGTTATGTTCGTTATGATCACCAAATAGAGCAGAAGCAGCGACCCGAAAACGCCCCCGAAGTTGTTCTCATGAAACTCAATCTACGTGCCTCGTTAACAGTACAAAGCAACCAAGGAAAACTTTAGTGAAACCTCCGGTTGGTGACTCGCGTGAAATTTGGTGGACGTACAACGCTCACGGACCTTTCTTTTTATCTGTAGAGTTTTGACCAAATAACTAAAACGGTGCCCAGCACGATCAGACACTAAACTTTTGCCATGACACTTGTGGATTCTGAACGCAGATAGTTTACCATAGCTGATTCGCTCACCATCCTCGCAATATCCGTTGAGACCATCAATAAGTCTGTTGAACCTATAACTCAGCAGGCCACCAACTGGTCAAACAGTGCAGAAACACTGGATAACTCCAGAATTAATGGCTGATTAGTACAGTGGAGATACTTGGGAATACGAGAAATACACTCATTTGCAAATCGATTTGGTTTTCACGAGAGACTCGATTGAATCTCTCGTTTATGATGTCCTCCGACTGAATGAGAGAGTTTTTGGCAACCTTGTGAGTAATTTCCTCTATGAAAATATACTGCGATATCTCGAATGTCGTGCCAACTGAATCATGAGGCGGCCTGTGTGCAGCACGTTCTGTCGTAGAATATCATTAACGAGAGATTCAATTGAGTCTCCTGTGAAAACCAATTTGTGAAAACCAAATTGATTGGCAAATGAGTGTAATTCTCAAAACCAGTCTAATTTGGGTTCAAGTAGATCATAAGGTTGACAGAAACTCGGGGACTGTGCCTACCTGATGAGCCCCAAGAAGGGCAAAACCGGTCGTGGGCTGTCGGTGGATTTTCAGCAACCTTGTGAGTAGTTTCCTTTATGAAAATATACATGGGATTACTTTATGTCCTCTCCTCTGCTCAAAGCCCAAGGAATAAAACCTCAGGGCCTGATGAGTTTGGGGCAGCATTTTTAAGTTTACACATGACCTTGAATGTTACGAACAATCTGGATCAATAAATGCATTTGAACAGGTGACCCTGGCTGAAATAGCTGAATTAAAACCACGTGCTGCAACTAAAAAATTTCCACAATTTTAAAAGCATATCTTGCTTGGAGTTACAGAAGAGCAGCGAGTCTTCAGTGAGCACATCTCATTAAATACAGAGCCAAATTACAGTTTCCCCAGAAAATTTTAGCCCACATCCACATGCATTTGGGACAGGAGCGGTGGCGGAAATCACTTGGTTCTATTGATAACCAAACAAATAAACGTATGGTCCACAGATTTACGCATGATACAGCTTCAACACGCTTTTCATGGTTAAGTCATATTTGGAGGGTATGGCTTTCGGAGTTCTGAGCTATGTTCAGCAACGTTTGAATTCATTTATTTAGGTAACAGCCCAGTTCAAACCAGACTAACCTAAATACCTATGGCGAATTCTGGTTAGAACAGCTATACCAAAAAAAATTGAAATTGAAAGCACTGGAATCAGATTGTGTTATCGCGCGATATATGACATATGAACAGATATGTCATTGGTTGAATGTTGGGTCAACTGGAGCTGTCCTTTGAACAAACAATGCTTTCAGTGCTGGATGTTCCACTCGGTTGACACCAAAATTGTCAAATCCTAGAGACGTTAAGTTTTGACGAGTACATAATAACGGACAGCATATTTATCCTAATAGGAACTGGTATAAACAGAATTTGCATTGATTTGTTCGTTTTTCTATTTGTTCTGCTTCTGGATAGTGCTCACAGAATTGAGCCATCAGCCTTGTCCTGTGCACTTTGTTTGTGTGTATGTACCTTTGAGTGGGGCACAGGTGAATGACAGGTGGAACGCTGATGGCGGCATACCATTTTTCGAAAGTCCGTAATCAGAATACGGCCCGAATAACGACAAAAGATAATTTTCAACACCTTATATTGCATCTAAAATGGTTTTTGTGGCAGAGAGAAGCAAGGTCGGACTCTTCAGACCAACTGTAGACCAATTACTGAACAAAACATATTAGTTTATTGTGAAAATAGTTGGCCAGTCGACACATCAAACGTGGTTCAACTGGGCAAACTGAATATGGCAACGGAAGCGTTAGAAAAAATAAGATGAAATCTGCCATTCACGAGGTCTAAGTCGTACCGAGTTTGATCAAGGTTGGTGAAGATGGGGACAGACGACGGGTCAAATATGGTGCATTTATTCCTTACTACTCATGAGTAACTAGAGACCATTGCAGCAGAAAGTGCTCCCGGTCCGACCTTCGTGGAATCAGTGACCCAGAGAACTCATTCTATTTCTCGCTGGAGTTGTCGAAAACTGTGGCGCTAATGGACAGAAAGTTTAAACGGCAATATGATGAAGCAGTTGCAATGATGTGCCAAAAAACAGAAAGGACCTAACGCATAACCCTAATATCCCAATAGTGTACAAAGTTGCTGGCGTCGGTGCTCCCTGTCATGTTATCGTATTCGGACCGACTGATGGTTTGCACCTGACCACTAAATTCTCGCCAGCTGATCGTAGCCCTCGAGTTCAATCGGGAATCAGAGGCTTGTCTATAGCATGACTTTTGCTTCCATGAAAACCGCCCGCAACGGTGAAACACCGCAGTGGTATCTAGTGCTCACTACCGATCTCCAAAGCAGATTCGTATGCCAGTAATGCATTAATTGGTAGTATGGTCTATATGACTTATGGTTGCCTTCCCTGTACATTCCTTATGCCGGAAAAATTTTTCAGTGGACAAGCAAAGTAGCGTTTATGTAGTTACTTGTGAAATAGCCAGCATAACCAGGAGCTGGTGACCAATGCGAGATATTACGCAAGTCATTAATTGGTGCTATGAACCAAAGCCACCCGAAGCTCATCACTTAGGGTGCTCCGTCCGTGTTCCGAAAATATTGAGGACGGACCCACGGTGCAAGTCGGTTTGTGAACGTTCCATTGCTTCTAAGAAATACATTTGTTTTATTCCACCAGAATCTCCCATCCGTCAAACAAACATCACGTTAATTTCACAGTGAAATAACAAGTCGAAAAAAATTGCCATTTGTCGATGGATAAAATTGAATGACGCCAGTAGCTGTTCATTCGTCCGACCACCCGCACTGCTGGCATGGTTTCGCCTCCTTGCTAATCCAAACTTTTCTGATTTCAGTGCATCCCGAGAGACTGTATTCTGACCATGCCGTCTTTCAAGAGAACACGCGTGTCAGAAACTAGTTGCATAGTATATTTGACGAACGACCATCTTTGTTCGTATCATCACGTTACACTGCATTAACGCCTTCTTAATCGGCCTCAAAATAAGAAAATGGCGTAAAGGAAACTACTCACAAGGTTGCTGAAAACTCTTCGACAGCCCACTACCGGGTTCGCCCTCCTTGGGGCTCATCAGGTAGGCGGAGTCCCCGACTTTCCGTCAACCGCACTTTCAGTTGTAGAATATCATAAACAAGGGATTCAGTTAAGTCTCTCGTGAAAACCAAATTGATTTGCGACCAAAAGTATTTCTCAATTAAATGGGGCATTTTATCCCTGAGAGTTTTGAGAAAGCGGATTTAGACAGGTTGCTGGAAAAGAAAAACTGTTGCAAAAATTTTCATGCTAGCGTGCCTACACCGAAAGTGAACCATGGCCGAATCATACACGTCCTAAAAAGAATTCTTTTGGGGATCAGAAATTGAAAAACTACTACTGATACTACTACTAACAACGTTTCTTCTGCTTTCATCAACCAGATATGGCTCTTCACCATGCTACTAACAACAAAATCAACATGTGGTGCCATCCGAAAGGGGTAGTGCGAGGTTATCAACAAAGTAGACAGATACACTGTGAGTGAGCATCTGTTGCCAACATGAAACGTATTCAGCTTCACCTAGCTGAATTCTAGCATCAGGCATGTTTGAGTGCGTACGGGAACCGTGAAAGGTGGTCTAGAGTGGACGATAAGTGGATGCATTGCAACCGACGATAAGATGCCTCAAGTTTTAAACTGACAAGTACTTTTTTACACAAACGCCAGTACCAGGTATTTTGCTATTCTCTTAGCCGATCGTTAACAAAGACAGCGGTCGGTTTTGCCAAAGTGAAACGATAACTACCGGCTAGCCTATAAGGAGCATGAAAATAGGTCCCTCATGATAGGTCAGCTTAAAGTCTCAGAGCTAATGTAGACCTGATCGTCCTTAGTTATGTGAAAAAAACAAATGCAACCCGGAGAACCTGCTGCAATATTTGCATTTTTGTTCCACAAGAAACTTATCTACTTTGCGGTCAAGGAGTAAGTACACCAAATCACCCAGTGGCACACTGATGTTTCTGATATCCATGCTGAAAATCAGCTGATCTTTGGGGTCTTTGCATTTGTCAGTTCTTCCGTCAACTGAAAAATTTCACGATGTGCGTTGATGGACTAGCGGTCGCAGGTTGCATTAAGTACACCCACTAGCCACTTACTGGCTTTGCCATGAGGACGATCGGTTTAGGCAACTTTTTGAGTGCTTGGAATTGTGGCAGTTGGGTATCCACTGCTGAGTGGATACGAAGCATTTTTAACTCATAAGGTTGCTGAAAATCCATCGACAGCCCACGACCGGTTTCGCCCTTTTTGGGGCTCATCAGAAAAAGCCAAATTAGTTTCCAAATGAGTGTATATTCACTAATTTCGTGCAATTTGGTTTCAAGTAGAACATAAGGTTGACGGAAATCCGGGGACTGCGCCTACCTGATGAGCCCCAAGAAGGGCGAAACCGGTCGTGGGCTGTCGATGGATTTTCAGCAACCTTATGAGTAGTACATTACAAAGATATACATGTATCGCGATATCTCGAATATCGTAGTGACTGAAACATGAGGCGACCTGGTACAGCACAGTCTGAGAACATCACAAACGAGAGATTCAGCTGGGTTCCAGGTGAGTCTCTCGAAAGAACCAAATTAGTTTGCAAATTAGTGTATATTCACTCACTTAGGATTTGGTTTTATGGAGTTCTGGGGGCAGACCTTTTTCGGTACTCTGTGCGCTTGGGGTGAACCAATTTTTAGCGTTATCACATCACGGTTTTGGTTGAAATAACTAGTCGATAGAATTGGGGATTTGAGTGTAAGACGTCTTTTTGATTGGTCATATTCATACAGAAAACTTGGTTTCACAGTCGCCTTCTTTGGTAGATGGCCACCATCTGAAGACAGACTCCTCAATCTCTGAATCACGAGCAAGTACGTCTGGGATAAACGATTTGGTGGTAAACTGTTTGAATTCCCGGTAGTACATACCAGGTAAACGTAAGACGACGCGTCCAAGAGTAGTCAGACACGCAATATAGTCGGGGGAGGCGGAGGGACATGCGAGATAAACCTTGACAACCTCATCGACTGCCGCTTTGATCTCCACTTCAGTTGCCAACCGAAAACGTTGAGCACTTTTATATAGAGCCAACGATGATTGAGTGGCAAGCTTAGCTCTACGGCGTTCTCGACGCCAAGCGAGACCGGCGAGGTATACACTACGTTGGCTAACCCTCGTTTTAGCCTTCCTCGAGCCTATTTCCTCAAGACGAGCTCCGTTCGGCAAAGTGGGTAGGGTCTGTAGTGCAGAATCTACCGGACAAGGAACTTATGGGAACTGTCGAGTCATGCCGGTAGAACAGAAGTTCTTCAAATGGGGATAAAAGATCCTTTATACAGCCGATCAACTCGTAAGCGGATACGAACAAGAGTCAGGAACTTCCGAATCATTATCGCGTAGTGGTCCGGGTCTGAGCGAAAAACGCTCAGTGCCAGCTTATGAGTCATTTGCGTATCAGCTGTCTGTGTTGTTGTTGGTGCCATTGTCGTAGAAGAACCGCGATGCGGCGCCGTTATGTCCACAGATATTGAGTCGTCCTACAGGATGTTGATCAGGTGACTCGCCAACTCCTCGGTTGACAGTATTCCTGTGAAGTAAGGCGACATCGAATGCAGAAGAATCGGTGCTTTTAAGGAA
This sequence comes from Opisthorchis viverrini, assembly GCF_000715545.1. Lineage (NCBI taxonomy): Eukaryota > Metazoa > Platyhelminthes > Trematoda > Opisthorchiida > Opisthorchiidae > Opisthorchis > Opisthorchis viverrini. Next base: position 65,955 of record NW_008751923.1, on the reverse strand, counting down.
TCCAGTGTAACCACTACGAGCTGTGCTACAAGCTCCTGACCAAATGTTTTGTCAAACAAGACAGGAGCAGATTGTTACAGAAGGATCTTCACGCAAAGGATGTTGACAAATGAAGATGAATATCAATGTGCTTGATGAGATACCGCAAGATCTTCGTCGCTTCAAAGCAAGTGCACGTCGGCTTAGTCAGCTTGACCAACAGCGGACGAAGTGGTTCGTCTGAATGAACTTTGTTGATGGAGCGTTTGAGCTGTTCTTGTCATCTGTTTTCGGCAGTGCGTTCGACAACGCGATCAGATGGCCCATCAAATCCGTACCATCCACCACAGAAATCTTCTTACCGCCATCGATCGCATCGATTTAACTAATTCCTCTGTTCATCACAGACTTATGAATATTCATAAATCTTCATCGTCAGAAGCAGACGTTCGTTTCGTCACGGTTGCCGTGGTGAAATTCTGGACAATTATTTGATGGCATTTCTTCCCTAATTCATATACGATTGGGATCCGTAATACACGCTGGACGAGACCGATCCAATTAAGTCCGGAACACAGTGAAATATCATTACGAATCTTCTGAAATTCGCGAGAGACGGGAAGAAGTGGAGGATTGGTGTTGACGATCGGTAGGTTATACGCAGCTGTCAAGTTTCGTGTTTTCGCACAATATACTTGTTCACCTATTTCTGTCGCGAAAGTTAATTCTCCCGAATTTCGTCTGATGTCCTCGACGGTGAAACTACTCGTCTGAATGTAGTAGTTCGCCTCCTGCCCGGCTGTACCGATTCGTCGAAGGATGTAACCCCTTCTCTCAGCGTCAGTCAAACAGAGCTCTCAGAATCGCTGGGAGTTAGGAGTTAATCTAACCTAAGTACAATGAAAGAGCTATCACACATCTACTGCTGAAAGGGCGGAAACCGATTAGAAAGTCCTGATCCTTTAACTGAAACATGGTCTTCTCGGTTGAGAATGCTATACTAAATAAATCCTGCACAATATCACCATCTTCTTTATTTTGCTGAGACGAAGTGCGGCCTGACACGGATTTATTTACACATTCATTGTGTTCAGCATATGGCACTAATTTCTACGTCTGTTCAGAACTGAATCCAAAGTCCCTTTTGGCCAGAACCGAAGATGGCTTCAATTCGGATTTCACATTGAAGAAGCATTGAAGCGCGTTATTTTCACCTGTTACTTCCAGTCTGTTAAAGATGTCCTAATCCAAGACTCCAAATCGGCCTTCTCAACCCACTTGTTGGAGATTCGATAACCCATCAGCCTTAAGCGGTGTGCGTGAAGCACTCATATTCGCCAAGTTATTCTTTCCCCTCGTTACACTCCACTTAATCATACATTGAAATAGCCAACATGATGACGCCAACATTCCGGAAACATAATTCTAGGGAGTAATGGCACACACACACACACGCGCGCGCAATACTCACGAGTGAATCATGAGTAATCGGTTCGGAGCTCAATAAACACCTCATGCTATAAGCTGATCGATGAGATAACTCACTTGTTTATCCAAATGGCTGTTGTAGACACTCTTGACGCCCGCATTTAATTGTCGTTTCTGTCCTTCGGTAGTACGAGGCTACACCCATTCGAACTTGTATAAAACTGCAGTGCACTTCGAGCAGTGGGTAGGCAAAAACAGCAATACGGATCGGCCAGCAATGTCTTATGTGTCTCTTTTGACCTGTCAGTTCTTATTGATCGTGGCGACCACAGTTGGTATGTTTACCTTTTGCACTAAATGCTATGAACACATTAGTCCGTTCGTACTTTATGATCCGGTCATGCGATCTTTAACAAGACTTCTACTGCCACGTTTGATAGTAAACTAAGTTTTAAATTGTATAGAATCCCAAAACTAGCAACGTTATGATTTGTTCATTTGATAATTTGTTGAATTTTAGTTTTCACATTTTGATGGAATTTCGAGTTTGAAAACTTAATTAAAATGCGTCTTCATTTGAAATCTACGGTAATATTTTGCGTTCTTTGCCCTGAGTATGTCTTGAGGATCAGGAGCTTCCCTTTTTATGTGTCCAGCTTCTTTACACTAGTCACTTTTGAACGAACCTTGTTGCCGGGATGGATAGTTCATTCTCAGTTTGCTGGAGATCCCCCAGAGATAAGTTCACTGTGACTAAAAGAGTGCGGTTTCAGCAAATAGCGTTGTTGCCGGGATATTTTTGGCGCAAAATTTGAAGTCAGGCGGGATATTTTGCTAGGGCAGCTCGTTCATAAGATACTACCCCCATAACCTGTCAGACACTCTCAGTTTCAAACTGTTGTCCAAAAACAGCTACCAGATTATTTCGACGGCCAACCGGAATGACTGGCACTGTGTTGACCCGAATGGATAACTGATGAACAGATTTTTTACTGAACCCAAACAGATAACAGTAACGGGATTAGTACTGATGGCCGTCTAAGGAAAACACAAAGCGCACCATAAGCCAGGCTTACGATACAAAGCCCTCTACAAAAAAAAGGATTTTTCGGAGAATCCACGTTCTTTTGAAAGGTCCGCAGTTACGTTTGGAATAGGAGAGTTACGCGTGTAAGTTACTACATCGTACCAGTTGGGACGCGTGCAGTATTACTTCTGAGTTTGCCTGTAAGATAGCCATGGAGTTCTCTCTTGATCAAGATAAGTGTATTCTGCGAGCCTGAAGGGTATGGGACGGGAATAATCCCATGTCGCTTTGAGGAACACAAACTGTTGTTGTCAGGTTGAAGTATTTGCGGCAGTTAAAATAGTGTTGGCGCCCAAAATGAGCTGCTCAAATCGTTTCGGTGGGGACCAACAAAACAACTGGAGGGGAGGAAAAGTAAAGTTCAACTAATTGGACAGAGGCTGGTCTAAAAATCTGATGACTTAATCGGTCTGGCAGTGCGTCTCACATGACCGAAGCAAGTCATACTTCGTGCAGGTCGCTTTTGGTGGTGTAGTACCGGGCATTCTTTATTCTACTTGGAACGACTCGCTGGTGTTGACTGAGCCACGAGGCTCAACGATACGTGACGTCATCGAGACGGCACGAGAACACTGTATTTGATCTTCTATTACTTATTCTTTTCCCACTTGCCGAACGATAAGCCCATGAACTGGTAAGATGTCTCAGAAATGTCACTCATCTTACGAAACTTATCCACTCAGGCAGTGATACGTAAAGCCTACCTAACAGGTAGCATCTGTTTGAACCTTATGGTAAAGGCTTCCCCCAAAGAACACAGCATCACTTGAACAAACACGTAAAGCCACATCTTTGGTCGTAAATAAATTGTTCGGTTCAACTAACCCCAACAAAGTTGTTTTCTGTGAAATTCGAAATCAACAGCTGCTCAAACTACCCCGCTAGTAGCGTCGAGGGTGATCAGCCAATCAACATGTAGTAGTTTGACGCAGTTGTAAGGGAAGCAACGAGCTACACCAAACTTTAACTTGCCTCTTTTCATTGGTGCGTTGTGATCAATTTTAGGTATGGCCGAAGAACATGGTACAACAGTAAGTGTCTGAAATGATTTGCCCTTGTCCTGGTCGCAAGTATGATTTTGTTAGAAAAAACCACCGGTCTTCTAGGTTACCAACAAAAACAATACTGTCCTTCCTGCTCTGTTCCGTTGGTTAGACACAATTCGGTCGTATCCAGTTCTTTAACACCCGTTGTTTGCAAAAGCCTGCATATGCATCTCCTCGGTGAATGATAGTCAAAGACTGATGTGGAGTAATAAGTAGCCCATATTTGTTGTTAAAGAAAGCCAATTCCATTACACACCATCTAGGCGACAGTTTCACTTGAACACCTGTTTTGCAGACACCCACAGCTGATGACGAGAAGTTTTATGATGAATTGAAAGGCAAGTTGTACGAGTTGATTTTAGCCTTGAAAGAATGCCCCGAACTGCATGGTCATTACTGTGCTCCATCATTTTGGCCCTTCCCTAATTCGACGCAAGATACAACCTCAATTTTAAAGTGTGGCACCGTCGCTTGTTAAGATTTCATCCGGTGAAGCAAGCAGTAGAAAGATGGTAAATGATTTCCCAAGAGCTGGAAGAATGTAGTGACATGCATAAATTGATTTCAACGCTTTGGACATCTTCTGGCGTGCCATTCAGGTTGTGTGCGTGATTGGGTGGGCTCCTCACTAACGATGTCATAAGAGTAGCCTGGTTTCGAAAAAGTTTGGTAACAATCGATAGGTTTATTGCTGGGCAACGTTTCACTTTTGGCACAAAAGCTTTGTCAGGCCAAGTGACTAGGTTCCGAGGTTGGTCGAGATTTAAGGCGGAAGGAGAACCAATCAGTTAAGTCAAGCTAAATCTCTGTTGGGTGTCGGCCGAGGGATTTTAGTGTGTTAGAGTGGTTGAACAAGTGTTGGATAGGTGGGGAAACCTACATGCGTTTGGGTCCAGCCTAGGGTCTGGTTTCTTCTGGTGCGGTTCATTTGATGGTTCCTTTTGAACTTCATTTGAACCTTCTGTAAGTTTGTGTGGGGGAGCTAGTAGCCTGGCTTAAATAGGAATAAAAAATGAAGTTCCTCTCAGTTTTCACATCAACCCATTCTACTTGAGTAACTCCAAAACGGTCTATTCTACAACACTGACAGACAGCAGTTAGTATGGTAGAAAACCGAGGGTATAAAAACAAGCCCGAAAGTTTAATTTTGCGCACAAACAACGCCTATCCATAGGGTTTCCATACATTTTAGTCCTGAGGTGCGAGAGTTTAAAAAGAACGCTTCGAGCGCTTTTTGATATTACGTGTATATGGCACTTTTCTTGTGACCAAACGTGACAAGGTCAGTGGGTTCTGCCAACATTGTGATGTTCCGAATCATGTAGATGGAGCCTTTCTGTACCTAGTTATTTTGTTGAATGAATGACAAACAATTGAAGAAAAGTCGAAAACTATCGTTCATCAGAACCAAATTTCATGGGTACTGTCTAAAAATAACCATAAGTCCTTTTCTTGGTAATGTGCTCTTTTGGGGCAGTGAGTAAGGTACATACCCGTGCGACTGAGATGTAAACGTCACCAGTTTGAATACTGCTTTACCTGCTGATTCGCCAATCTGTGGTATCTGCTGCTAACCCGCTCCAGTGCCCTGCTTCATTGTCCTGAAACAAGGCTCACAGAAGGGAACACAACAGCTATATTTCAAACAAGCGAGTGAAAGAGCTTTAGTGCGTGCGAGTGCGAGAGCAAAATTTACAACGGCCCCACGCTATTTAAAAGGGACTTTCTGACATTAATCCAGGCTGTCTGATAGGCGTTAGTGAACACCAGTCAACATCGATTGTGTCTCTGAAATGCCTGAACGCTGCTCACATTCGGTCGTGCTTCTGTGGCGTGGATGAACACTCATCAGGTGTTGGTGAATTGATTAAATGATTGACTGGCCTGGATGCTTGCCGGCCTTTTTGTTGAGATTTTGGTGGAGGAGGAGGTTTCGGGCGTTCTGAGGTTACTTTCAGGGATCTGACCTTCCTGATAGATACAATACGGGCTACGAGTATTAGGCAAGATGTGGCGAGTAGTCTTGCATCAGTCGAGTGAAAAAGTGGCGGTCCCCAGCGTTGTGGTTTCATCCACAGACAAACCGTTGTGCTTAGGTTACAGAATTCAAATCGGTCAAACTCTATGCGATTTTTCCGGTGTCCCCACTAAACAAATTGTCACTAGAATGCACACTGACATGACTGTTGACTGAGAAATAATCTTTCTCTCCTGGCGCAATCGTTCTGTCAAGTCCGCACCAAAGAAGGGACACTTGATCCGAGTTTCGCTCCTATTCCACTCATCAGCAGTGCATATCCTTGGTCGTGGCGGGATTTGAACTCCGCGCGAAACGAGCATGTTACCACTACTCCACCAGCGCACGCTGAAAGCATCTGAATTTTTACGTCTGAAAAAAGATGAACATGTTCGCGTTTGCGTGATGTGAGCAAAAAGTCCGGCGCCTCAAACGATGTCCCAGTACCATATCATGACGCCAGTTGGTTCAAACCCCAACGTGGCGAGGAATATGCACTGCTGATGAGCTTTAATAAGAGTTCGGTGCTTTGGTATGGACACACCAAAATGTTTGCGCCAGGAAAAAAGGACGATTGTTTAAACAAGAGTCATGTAACGCTTTCCGACACTAACTGTGTCAAACTTCCCAGAAATTCTAACGAACGTTTGCTCTTAATTGTAACGTCTTGGACACACTGGATAGGTACTGAAACATGAGAAAGCTGGCATAAAATGAGCGAAATTTCACAGCAATGCGTCTAGAAAGCATCAGTGGTGTTCATCAGGCTTCCAGACTTTTGGTGGCCTGTTCTTACTGTGTTTTCCAAGTGTTTAATTTGCTTTGAATAACACCCATTCGAGCTGTCTGTTGTGCAATTAATTACAGGTAAAAGTGTCTAAATCTAATCAATATTCCAATATTCTTAATTGAAAGCGCTATGTTCGACCAGTGCAAGGGGAACATCAACGAATTTTCTCCCATTAGGCACTGGCGATGAGATTGCCCAGCTCAACAAACCAATCAGCGGCTATTTCAATGTTTTTGATGTATGCGACTGAAACGTTCGTGCATCTCCAAGCGAACTGCCTACTTGTTGACATTTTTACCAACTCGTTTTATTCTGAGAACTGGTGCGAAGTTCTTAAGAGAACTGAACGCAAGATACCTGAAAAAAAATCAGGATATAATGACGAAAAAAGGGACACAAATTGATTGTAAGAAGCACTTTCTGGAATTTTGTGCGTACTTATTAAATTATTTTCATTGCATCCTGAAAAATCGTCTGATAGAGTTGGCTGAAGAGCTGATTGAAGCTCTGGATAAAGCCGGTAAGTTTTTGTTTTGTCCCTTTTCCCAAGCTACGTTGCCCATACTTCCCCCATCTTTTGCCCACTCAAGTATGTTTTTTTCCTGTAAACGTTTTAAAAAAAGGGTCTGGAGAGGCGCTGAAAGAGCTTGCCCAAAAGAGTAAGAAGTGCATTATTTCATATGGCCTTGAATATGGTGTTTTTCGTACTGCTTCATATCAGGATTTTCTGCAATTTTTGCAGGAAATATTTAATTCCTAATTTTGTCATACTTGGTATTTCTTCAGACGGAAGTAGATTGTGTACCCAGATGGCTTACTGATGTCTGATTCCCAAACCCCGTGAGGGCAAAACATTCACGCGCACCATCGAATATTCGATTTAGTTGAAATTCTCAAGTTTCAATGAAACACTTTCAGAGACAATTGATAACTTGTTGGGCGAACTTAATGATACACGTGAGTTTAATGTGAAAAAAAGTTATTAGCTGAAAATGTATTTTAAAAATTGAAATAGCTCGTTTTGCAACTGGTTACAAGGTTGAACCCAGCGTCTCAGATGAAACACTTAGGGGGTTGCCGGCAAACAAATGGGACGCAAAGGCAAGGCCAGCTGAAAAGTTTTCTAACGGCTGGCTACCTTTTGTGCCACGTTAAAGAAATTTTGAATCATATGATTTTGTTTACTATGTGACGTATGTTTTGCCGTCTCAGACAAACTGAATAACAGGTTTCCATTCTACCGGGCAGTTCCCATTAAATTTCGATAGATGTCTTTTGACGGACAACATATATGCGTTAGGCGTGTTATTTCGTTATTTATGAATACCATGTACCCCAAACATTTCACAAACCAGACCGCCTATTGTTACTACAAGATATCTTGGGTAATCCAAGAGCGTGAACTGTAAATTCCATACTAACGGACAGATAAATTTTCTTCGATCAGAAACTCGAATACACGAAAAAAGCAGTGTGTTCAAATGTGAAATGATACATTTCTTCTACTCATGTAGGGACTTACACATTTTGACGAATTGAACCTCAAGGTTCTTCCTCCCGATGTCGCGTGTTCTGTCTTTGGCGTGAGCATTAATCAGCGCCAGAAGACTGTAAATACAGTGATTTCGCACATCCCTGAACTATCTTACACAATAATATCTCTAGCGCTAATTACACCGAGACACATTCGGATTTCGGCGAGGATTAAGACGGCTATTCTCCCAAATAAATCGAAGAACCCCCAAAAAACTGTAAAATTCCCAACCAGTAACTCAATGAATAATAAAATAATCAGACTGTCTCAGGAAGGCTGGTGAACTTCCCTGGAAAAAGAAATAGAGCACTTAATAAATGCCTTGAACCAGAATACGTTTTGTGGCCCATCACAGGCTCCCGCAGTCTATCGCGACTTATGTCATCCTTGAGCCAACGCCACTTTCCAGGAAATGCAAAGAAGCAACTTCTGCGTAAATAAATGTATGAATGAATAAATAAATAAATAAATAATTATTTACAATTTCAAAATGCCCACAATTGTCCCTGCCACAAGAAAAGATAAATATCAAATTTCTGAGCTAATTCTATATATAAACAGTTGTACCGTTTTGGAATAAAAAATTTAGTGGCAGACAACTCCTGAGGAACAAGTGAGTTTCAAATCCAGTTATGAAAGTGCCTTTTGTTTAAAATCATTATCCATCTCTGGGTCAACATTTTTCCGCAAACTCCATAGAAAGACTTTACCAGGGTATAAGAATTGCCAACTTGAACATTGTCTTTTGAAACTTGCCAGTTTCATTGCGAACATTCAAGTTGCAGCCTCTGCTTTTCCAGGAAAAATAAACGATGCATAAAGTTTAATTTAACAGAAAAAAAAATCCGTAAATCCCCAGCCTTTTGATAAGTTATGTAGACGTGTCCGCAATCTTGCTGAGTGAATGCCTCAGTTGGGTGCTTGAAGCTTGGCTTTTAAGAACACACCTATTTACACTTTAGACGAATAAACTGTCTACTTATTCTTCTAAGGTTTCATGAATGTCTTCAAAGGAATTTCTTGATCACCCAGTCGCGTTTTGGACTCAGTAAGATAACAGTAAACTAGAGAATTGGTGTACCACGTTTGTTCCGTGTAAATTGAAAAAAAGTGAATTTTAAAAGGAACTGGTTACGAACAGCACGACATGTGTGCCTTGTCACATAGATTCGCGTCTACGAATTCCCACAGTCAGACGGTCTTCAACCACCTAAAGACTGATGATTCGCGTTTGGCCGTTTCTTCCAGAATGGAGTTTGGCTACCAGTTTCTGATTTGAGGGAAGAGCGCTGTCACAAAACACTTCACAATCAATGATTGCCTCAACAAACATGCTAGGTGAACTCGCATTCTGTCAGCCACGACGCTGGTTTTCTACATTAAACATCTTGCTTACTCACGGTTAATCTCACCCAATATGGATGATTTATTAGGATGCGACAAAAAGCAGAAGGATAAAAGCAAATTTGAGACAAAAAAAGACATTCGTGTGCTAACGAAAACACAGCAGAATGCGGAATCAAACATCCAACCTCCTGCTCACAGTACTGTTCCATCCAAATGGGCCGCCAACAACGCTTGTTTCGTATAAAAGTCCAGCAACCAAACTCCAGGATGACTCAAGTGGATGAGTCTGACCAGAATCAAGTGTGTACGATGGTTCACTTTGTTGTTGAGCACTCGGATTTTGGCCGAGAATTCAGTAGTTCACGTATCAATTAGGCGTATGTCTTCGTTCATGCCATGTTTACTGCAGGTGGTCTCTTGCCACAAAATCCATAAGTCGCACGACCCAATGGTTGTAACTCCTTGATAGTCGCCTTCCATTATTTTTTTCACGAAATAGATTATAACATATGCGGTACTCACGTTTGTCGAAAGGCTGTCCATACCCTGGAGTGATCTCAGAGCTGAACGCGGTGTCTAAGATTCAGGGTCTCATAAGTACTTGTACATCTACGATATGTTTATCGTGTAAACTTCAGTTAGCCTATTGTTTCACAGCCATGCTTCCACGCAGCGAGGAATCTACAGTTTTCCATATTTCCGAAGTTCTGCCAAAGCCTAAAACAACCTAGCAACACTCTGCTGCTTATTTCATCAATGGTACGAAGGGAGTGGAACAAGTTACGCGTTAGATTTGAGGGAAATGATTCATCCTTCAATCAAGAAATGGTCCAGTTCTCGTAAAATGGTGATGTGTAGGTAGTGCTAACCATAACGACATAATATTGTCAAATAGGAGGCGAGATGGCTCAGTGATTAGAGCGCGAATTTACTGACTGAAGGTTCCGTGATTCGAACCCGATCCCTGCCTCTCGACTCCACCCGTCTAGGCTTGGGCAACCTGGCAGTATCCCAGCCTTCGTGCTTCCTTCTGGTGGCATGGTAGCTAGGCACCAAAACCGCGCTACAGGTGAACGATTATCCCATCTTTTTTAAAGATTGTTAAATGGTTTGATTCGAAAGATTGGTCGTCACTTTGTACTTTTCTGTTTGAAGGACAGAATTTTTGTTGTATATGTTGTGGACACTACATGATGCACGAATGAAGAACTAAGGATAATGATTTTTTGGTCACTAGAGATGAACTTTCATTCAGCAGTTCTGAAATTTATACTGCAGCAGCTGTCCCACCCTGAAAATGAATAATTTAGGCTGTTATTGCAAGTAGTTATTCCTAGAGGTTTCTATGATGGAACCTTAACTGAAGCCAAACTTTACCGCTGAGTTGCCCAATCTTAATGTGGCTTTCCAAGGGAGTATAAATAAATAAGCTGCAATTTGTTTCAGTAGATGCGTTTGGAATGGTTAAAAGTAGTATCCCCGTTGGATAACTCGTTAGGAAAACACGAATGTTCCTTGTTGTCACTAATCTTATTAAAATTGTCCTAAAACTACTCTTTGTTTTTATACAATGAAGCCAAAGACGAAGGTTGCATTAGAAAGTTTGTAATTTTTGACGAAATAAAAGTGTTCCCAACAATTTCTTGGGTCTTTTTCACTTTAAAAATGTCGAAATTGGGCCTTGCTTTCTCCAGGTCATTAGTGTGTCAAGCCCGATTTATAGGCGAATTCTTCATGAGGTATATTGAAAATCTTTCGCTTAGCCGTATTACTGAGTAGGTCGGAAGAATGCCGAGGATTTCCAATTTTTGAAACTGTTTTAGATTCTATGCTACAAACGTAACAATTTCCACCTCTGCTTCATGGGACAGAAAAATATGTTCTTAATGCCCTGCCGGTTGAATATAACACTCGATCGGAATCGAGGTTTAACCTCAAGGTTTAATGTTGAGACGGCTAGAAGCGATGTGTGCGTTGTAGAATGTGGGTAATACTAGTGAAAGGAAGAAGGCCTTCGCTGTGGAGTTGTTTATTAGGAAATTCCAACTGAACAGTTACAGACTATTGGACAGGGGAGCAAAACTCTCATATGCATCTTGTTCACAAAAACTGAATATCCACATTCTCCTTGAAAGCGTGTTCCCGAACTTTCCTGGAGATTCATTGACTTCTACTCAATTGCAAGCAAATGCTACAGAGCGACCCCAAGAATTCCGTAATGGATCTCGCTTTTCAAGAGACGCAAGGCGGATTTACGAGAAAACATACTACTTGCATACCACTCCCATCAGTAGTATCACCGTCACACTAGTATAGACAATGTCCCAACCTTTTACACAAGCTTCCATACCTGGCGTAATCTTCCGGGATACACCCGGACTCAAATATGAAATACCTGTCTACAATTAACTAATAAATCTATCTAAGTGACCTCAGTTGGGAAAGTATTTGTCAATTTTGTCCAACCAAATGGTGAAAGCAGTGAAAAGGGGAAAATGCTATTATTGGAGAGAAAGCTAACTGATCCGTGCCTATGCTCGAGGAGGCTCAAACACACTGGGAATTCCATAGTTGCTGTTGGGCCACTAGATATTAATTCAGTCATTATCATATATAATCACTCACGGTCGAAAGCAGAGATGGAATCGTTCACACTTTAGAACGGCAATTTTCTGATTGGCTGGGCCAAGTGTGACAGATTCCTAAGCGAGAGGTTTTCATGACCTTGCTCCTGCAATTAATATAGTTGGTGTTGTTCTTCCATTTCTGGCTGCATGCACGCTCGATACTACCGGATTTTTTTGGTTAAAAGGTCATTCCTCAGGAGGTTCCACAATTGCGCCTACTCACAAAATGGGCCAACTGAGCACACGAGTAAGCTTATCAGAGTGTTTTGATTCAAGTAAAGCAAACGGCATCAGGCAAGGTGCAAAATTGGATATAGTGTTCAGCTGCTCGCCCGACTTCGAAAAAGAACGTGTGTGAGAAACGAACGATCTCAAAACAACCCTACTTGCTGTATGCTATTCACCTACCCCTCGACTTTGTTTTCGAAGGCTTATATTCTGAGCTCCGGTGAGGGCCATCAATCTTTAAATTTAACCATAACTGGGTTGAAGTCAGCTTGGAAATATTCCAGTTTACAACGATCATTATTCGCCGAGACCAGTTGGGATTTTCATCGTTGAAGTGTTCCGCCCTATTTTCGCAATTATTCGTGTTCTCCGGGTAAGCGGCACCGAAATGCGTTCATGGAAGCCTTCGAAAATGCGTGCTCTGAAAGACGTCGCTCAGTGTTGATGAAGTGCTAGTGACGGTGGGCAAAGATAAGCTAAGCTCACCCAGATTCGCTTACCAGATTAGGTTGACGAACTGCCATTTTGTTTATGACCGAATATATGTGTGCGAACTGACTGCGTGATCATGTAACGATTACTCACTAGATCACGCGCCACAAACACACAAACCACGTGACAATTCCTGTCCCATCCGTTTTTGTTTACGCAGCTACCACTTGCGTCACACACCAGGCTTACGAAATTCAACCACATTAGGTCAAGTTGTATTAATGTTTGTGCAAGAATCGAACACGAAGAGACACCCTCTCCTCACACAGCCTGCAATTAATTAGGTATATAACTCGTCCTTACGCACACGCGTGCGCGCACAGGACAGTAAGTCAGCCGAGCTCCACAAGTCTACATGGCTAACTGCGGAACACGTGTATCAGCCATACTGCAGAGAAGACACCCCGCGTTCGGAACTTCACTCAGGAGCTCCTAACAAGTGTCCTCTTCGCCTGTCTTTAATTTGTAGACCAAGAATTCCGGCCCCAAGTAGGTGTTCAGATCACAAGGTTTGAAGGATCCACCTGTGTTCCCCAGCACCAGAACACAGTAACGGTTTTCATAGGAGGTCAAGTGAAGTTCAAAGTTAGTTGACGTGTCGAACACCAACGGGTCTCAAAATTGTGACGGAAAATTCCATGGAGCCCAGAAGTCCTTTGATGACTGAAGAAGCGTTTAGGAAGGGTTCCTTATTGTGTACACTGTTTTCTTATTATAAAACGACCAACACAGGAACCTCATCACACACGGGGCAGTTTGTCAAATTAAAAAAATGTGGACTTTGAAATAAGAATGGAAATAACGTACTTGTTTCAGGATTTCTCTGAATTCTAATGCCGCACGAGCTCTTAGGTTAAATAAATCTGGATCTGCCAATCGCCACTAAGTTTAGGAAATCCGTAAAGACCTTGTAGCTCCGGTTTTTATCTGGTCGCATTGTTTGTTTAAAAATGATGTGAATCACAGCCGATTTCTGGTACTAACACGCAACTATCGTATAAATGTATTTTCAATTTGTCTTCTCAGTTCGACGGATAATTGAAGAATTCGGATCCCATAGAATTTGATGAACTATTTTCCAAGTGCACGACGCAACTCCGTTAGAATGATGCTTGTAGGCTTAAATTGCAGAGAAATGTAACTATATCATAAAAATCCGTGTTGGCTATTGCTTATCAGATGAATTAATGGTCTTACTCAGATAACAAGAGGACACGGTAGTTGAATTAAAGAAAGGAACAACTAGTCTCCTTCCAGATATACACTCATTTGCAAATCGATTTGGTTTTCACGAGAGACTCAACTGAATCTCTCGTTTATGGTATCGTGCCAACTGAAACATGAGGCGGCTTGTGTGCAGCACATTCAATTGTAGAATATCATAAACGAGAAATTCATTTGAGTCTCTGGTGAAAACCATATTGATTTGCAAATGAGTGTACTTCTCGAAGGTCAAATGTACTAGTGAATCTAACTTGACCTCATGATATTTCTCCCATTTATTTGCTTACTCCACTTATGTACTTTTGATCTCCATTTGTTTTACTCATCTATTCTCCCACTCACCTCGTCGAAAAGACCATTCCGTCCGACATGTCACTCAGTATTAGAATTTTCGAAAGCTATGACGTGTCGCTGATGGACTAAAGCAATTGGGCAACTGAGTTCAGAGAACCAGTCCAAACTTCTGAGCCTCATTTAGGCATCTCGGGGTCTCAGCGATGCTGAGAATTTATTTCACCAGACTTTTCCATCAGAGGTATGATTGCTCCAGTGGACAATGAAATTTGGTGAGCCGCGAGAATATTAACGTAGATAAAGATGGCTTTCGGTTTGAGCATATCAAGAAGGTCAGATTCCTGAAAGTAACCTCAGAACGCCCGAAACCTACTGCTCCACCAAAATCCCAACCGGAAAGCCGGAAAGCATCCAGGCCAGTCAATCATTTAATCAATTCACCAACACCTGATGAGTGTTCATCTACGCCACAGAAGCACGACCGACTGTGAGCAGCGTTCAGGCATTTCAGAGGCACGATCGATGTTGAGTGGTGTTCACTAACGCCTATCAGACAGCCTGGATTAATGTCAGAAAGTCCCTTTTAAATAGCGTGGGGCCGTTGTAAATTTTGCTCTCGCACTCGCTTGTTCGGAATATAGCTGTTGTGTTTCCTTTTGTGAGTCTTTTTTCAGGTACTGGAGAGGGTCAGCAGCAGATACCACAGACTGGCAAATCAGCAGATATAACAGAGCATATAAGCAACAAGATGCATCATTTTGGCAAAAAAGGTTTCACTCCAATTGTAAAACTTTTACATCTAAGAGCATTGTGCGGCTAATGGGCTCCGTCCGACACTTGTGTGCTAGCATGTGTGTGCTTGTGTTTGAATGTGCGCTGCTGACCTACTTACCCATGCGCGTTCGTGTCCTGTTTGTTGAGTCTGCGTTGACTTGCTTGCTCATAGGTTCTGCCAATCGAATCTCGAGGCGGACCGCAACCCACACTACTGAGCTAGCCGTTGTTTGGTGTGCCATAGAATTTCGAACCCAATTCTTGCTTTTTAGCATTCGAAGATAGTCGAACCCACGCGTCACTCAAAGTTCCGTATCGGGGACGCCAACATATACAACCATTATCTAGAACATCACACGGTGAGTAAACATATCCGAGTGATAAATTAAGTGGAAACCCAGGTAGGAAACTACTCCTGACACCAAAGGTTGGGATTCACTGGCTCAAACTTATGTTTGACTCCTTGCCATCGGTAAGCCAGTCATGGTCGGCCAGTACAAACGAGTATTTAATAAGTCTTTTCAAAGCTGGGTTATCGAGATTTAGTTCTCACGCATGTTTGCAAATGAGATTTCTGCAGGTCTTTCAAACAGCAGTATGTGATGTGGGCACCTTTCAGGCTAGAAGTAGACACGGTTTGATCGACCTTTCAGGCTAGAAGTAGACTCGATTTGATCTATACTTTTTGGGGCAAATGACCTGACTGAGTTGGTGCGATACCAGCACCTGTCCTTTTAAACGGCGAAGATTGATTGAAGAGTCACAAGAACAGTGGTCTTCACCTGAATGTCGTGATGGATTCCAAAACGTGTTCGATTAGCTCTTTTGTGTAATCTTTTACACAATTCAGGAAATTCTTTTGAGCATCGAGATAGGTCGAAAAAAACCGGGAAAATATAGAAACGTGGGTTCTGAAGTAACTGTGACACTACTGATGGGGAGGCACGTGAGTAGTATGCGTTGTTCGTGGAATTTTGCTATGCGTCTCTTGAACAGGAGAGATCTGTTGCGGAATTTGTTGAGTCGCTTTGTAACATTCGCTTGGATTTGACCGAGGAATGATTGGAGTCAACTGATATCCAGGACAGTTCAAGGTGACGCGTTCAGCAGAAGATGGATGCCAGTTTTTGTAGATAAGTTGCAAATGAGAGTTTTGCTTCCCTGTCCAATAGTCTGTAACCGGTCAGTTGACATTTTTTAATAAATAACTCCGCAGAAAAGACCTTCTTCATTTCACTGGTAGACTTACAATTTCTCTGCAATAATGCACCTGGCATCTGGTTGTCCAATCCCTGTCTAGGTATTTTTTCACGCCCACTTGGTAGAATTCTAACACATTATAGTCCAGCTACGATGAAAACCAATTTGCAACGTCATGGTACATTTTAATCCACAGACAAACGAATTCATCTATGCATCTTCATCTACGGATTCATCACTCCATTCAATCTGAAACGTTTTAAACGGAAAGCAAATTTGAGTTAACTCAGGAATTTGCTACTCAAAATTGGTTCAAACCTTAAAAGGTCTATATAAGCGTCTGCTGAAAGTGCCTAAGAAATAATTTGAAATTCTCCATCAACACACACAACTAGATTTGTGAATGGGACACTTTTGTGGTTGCTCTGATTCGCGGTTTTCGATCGGACGCAGTTGATGAACCCGAGACATTCCATTCTGGATAGCGGAAATGAATCAGAGCTCCATGTGGCCGATCAGCGCCAAACACCTAAAAGTACGCTTCAGTGGTTTCACTCAGAAGTTTCAAAGAATGATCTAGAAAGACACCGGAGCACAAACACCCACCCACCCACAAAACAATTATTTTTGACACAACCCTACTCAAAGTGCTGATAAAAACTCTTCGACAGTGCACCACAAGATTTAGTCATCTTGGGGTCTATCAGACTGACCTGATCCTCTGAATTCCATCAAGCTCATTCCCAACTTTGAATAATTGGAATATCCGTTTGTTTCCGAGCAAACCAGAAACCCGTGATGCACACTAATGTGCATACTACTTTCCTTTACAGGGGAGATTCAACCGAATCCCAGATGAGCCGTTTGATAATATGGTATTTGTCAACTGAATATGCTGCACCTCATGTTGGCAGGATGTTCAAGATATCGCCTTGTGCTGTCCTGAAGGAATTACTCACAGTCTACGCTGGTGCCTCTGTACTTGGGGATAAGCGAGAAGGTGAAATTCTGCACTTTCTTGCAACTTTGCGTTCAAATTGAACCCACACTGTATGAATTTCATGACTTACACTTGTTGTTCTACAGTTGAATGTGCTTCACAGAGGCGGCCCCACCTCCAAAGCGGACATCTACGTGGGATTTAGATGATTCCCCCGTGACAGCCAAACTAGGCGCGCAGATGTGTGTACTTGTTGAAATCTGTCCCATTCTGGTTCAAGTAGAACACAGAGTTGACGGAAACCCAGCAACTGTGAGTGCCTCATGGGTCTCTAGAAGGGCGAAATCGGTGATGAACTGACAGTGTTTTCAACAACCTTGTGAGTAGTCTCCCTCTTGAAGAATAATTGGGACACGTTTACCAAACCGCGATTCAGAACTGTTAGGTTGAACAAAAGTACTGAAAGCTTAGTACG
This sequence comes from Opisthorchis viverrini, assembly GCF_000715545.1. Taxonomy (NCBI): domain Eukaryota; kingdom Metazoa; phylum Platyhelminthes; class Trematoda; order Opisthorchiida; family Opisthorchiidae; genus Opisthorchis; species Opisthorchis viverrini. Next base: position 48,473 of record NW_008751923.1, on the reverse strand, counting down.
GCATTCAACAGCGTTCAATCAAACAGACAACGGGCAGAATAATACTCATCTAAAATCTAAGTAAAATAGTGAACCTTTTTTTGCGAGCAATGCGACTCACGTATCCTTCATTTGGAGTGTCCGAAACTATAAAATATTTGCGCATTCATCTGAGTTATCCCGTGAACACAGGTAACTTTTGCGTTTTAAAATCAGCATTGAGAGCTGATAGTGCGTTTCTACCCAACCATTCTAGTCAGGCCTCAGCTAGCAGATTGTATAAAAGAATCTCCGTAAGTTTAACATGAATAGTACTCATCAGTTTTCATTTTTTATTTATCCACACTGAAATCCTGGAAAAACATACAGTACACTGACCGTAAATCGGGTAAGCATTTGAATAAACTTAGTACGGCAGGGAAACACCGGTGTTGGACACTCATGTCATGCTGTCGATGTTGCTGCTGATGACGATGATGATGATGATGATGAAGATGATGATGATGATGATGATGATGA